>NC_069365.1:24200000-24392500 GCF_021730395.1 Mercenaria mercenaria | reverse complement strand
AATCACTCAGTGGTTAAATGATAGAAATGATGTTTTAGTTAGGTTTGTGAAGTCTGCTGCAGGTAATGGTAACAATCCTAAAAAAGAAGTATGTATTGTTACTGCAGTTGACAGTATATACAAAGCCAGACGCCTAACACACGTAGCCCCCTTGCAATTTTGCAAGAATCTTGTAAATTACTATTTAAGTGGAAGTAAGGTTGTTGCACAATTAAACAATCGACAAACAGCTTGTGGTAGTTATAGCAGCTTACAACGCTGGCTGAAAGCAAATGCCCAACAACCAGTGCAAAATGAGCGTAACAGTGATCAAATAACATTTTTGATAATAATCAGGTGATTGCTAGAAACTGGAGAGTTACCTTTGGACACAAAACAACTGCATCTGTTATCACTATGCTTCTGCACATTACACCAGCATTATATAGTAATTTACAGGAAAGTCCACATCTTACTCCTAGACAGTGGTTGTTCCAGGAAAATAATAGTACCACAGTTGCCAGTATTAGGCATTATATAAAGGAAGCTGAAAGCAAGTTTGATACTATAAGAAATTGTTTCCTTGCAAGTAGGCTTAAGGCAATCGTTACAGAAAATAAAGGAACAGACAACGTACAGCAAAGGATAGATGGTAAGTTAATGTAACAGTTAACACTAACAAATAATATGAAAGAGGTGTTCTTATGTCCCCATGTAGAGGTACAAACACTTAACCCTTTACTTTCGTCTGTGTATAATTATCTATATTAAATTCTAACTGACAATGCAATTGCAAAATATTAGTATATTACTATAAGCGGTATTAATTTATAGTCCGTAAATCGGAATTACACAGTCGCGTAATACCACACACTATAAGGTGGTAGGACTTCCGGTACATAAGTAACACAAGGAAGAAACAAGAACAATACCAAAAGTTAACGCATGCGCAAGGGTTAAGATGTTTTTTCCACATGTCAAGGTTTAACACGATTAACTTAAACACCATCGTATATGTAAATTGATAAAAGTTTTATTTTAACACCATGTTTAGAAAAATAATAAAAAATTGTTACATTTACATTAAGTGTGTACTATAAATCATCCATACTTTTTAACCGGATGGTTCTTTCAGTACATAATTTATTTAATAATTATAAAACTTAACTATAATTAAGAAGGAACATATTTATTTATCTTAACAACATGTATATATATATACCACGATTAGTTCACTGGAACGCTTCTAAGTTGTTATTTGTTATTGTTTAAAGGGTTCATTGGTCCAATAAACAAAATAGACTTTGCGGATCCCTATGCATGGGCGACCAGTTGCCACCCGGATGAAAAACCACACGTTAAAGTAGGAGAACCTGCGTTGTTTAACCCTTGCTCATATGACTCTGTAAAAAAAGTACTCAAGGTAATGCTGTACTATCTTTGAAAATATACAATGTACAAAGAATATATGTAAATGTTTTGGAGTAATTCTAGTCATTTAAAGTACATCTGTGGCAAAATTTATAATTCTGCTTCATCTAATTCATATTAAAAAATTATTACCCGTAAATTCAACTTATACCTGTAAATGTGACATTACACATAATTATACATTTTAAAGTTACGTAAAGCACAAAGTATGAAATTTGTTAATTTTTTATTTTAATTTATATGATAACCCCTATATCGCTTTAGGAAATATGAACAATATCGAAACTGTATTTATATTTACATGGACAGCATGTACAAGACCAGTGTCATGTAGGAGATAACAGAACATGGACATGTGTAGGATGTGATGGCCTTCCCTATGTTCTAGGATCACGTTTGATCGAAAAAAATGATGATCTACGTGATATATTGCTTGTTCCCGGGCTAGGACACATAGAAATGACTGCCGTAAAGGCCTGTTTCAAACTTCTTTGGGACGTTTGCCTGCAAGATCTTGCAAAGATGCTTGGTTATCGCACACCACGTGCACTTATGTGCTGTAAGGCATGCACAAACCATCATAAGTCATGGATGATCTTAACAATATTCTTTTACGGTACTATTGATGAAATATTAACTACTTACATTTCACAAGATGAAGCTCCAACTGTAGCTGGTCTATATACATACATAGGCAGCTGTAAGGATAGAAATTTCCGTTTCATGTGCGATGTCGTCTTAAACTACGTGCTGGCAATATTGCATTTCGTTGTGGTACAAGGCGAAATAATACCGATTACATTATGGCTGGTAAAAGTAAATTTATGAAATTGTTCTATGGCTTAAATAATACAAATTATCAGGAGATCATGTACAGAGATTTTAAAACTCGCGTGTTAGCTCCAACAGCAGTAAAGGATTTCATATGTAAGAATGAGTCGTTTTCTGTTTCTGGCAATATCAGCAAAGGAGAAGGGGGTGATTTTGTCTTAGAGGCATACAATCGTAGGGCAAAGAGATGGCTACCTCCAGGCATTCCAAAGCAACATCACTGGGTCAATGTTTGCAGAAATTTGAATTTGCTAGAAAAGGTTAATTTCTATAATATTTATATTCTGATAAAAAGATTATATACAATAATTAAAATCAAAAGTAGTATAGGGTTCGGTTTAACCACAAGTAGTACGCATGCGCGGTGGCCATCTTGTTTCTAAATATGCTATTACATTTGCATAAAATATGTTTCTATCACATTAGTCTGCCATATTTGGTCATGTTCGGTCTATTTAAATCTAAATATCTCAGAATCGGTTAAAGATAAATTAATTATTTAAACGAAGTGACGACCACAAATATCACTCCTTGCTATTTATTTTAAAAGTACTATATCAAGGACGAATGAATTTCCCGTATATTTTATATAGTAGTTCATTGTACATAAATAGTAAAGTAAGATAAAATTTAAATTAAACATATCATGTCTTAATAAAAATATTTTAAAATGCCCGCCGCAAGTATATAATAATACACATTGTTTTTAGGCAAACGAGACGATTTATTTTTAAATAAGATGGCAGCCTTGAGTATGTTATAATTCGCATTGCCTATATATTAAATTGAAATAACTTATTTGAAAACACCATGACCACCACGCATTCTCAGTCACTGGGGTAAAAGCCAAATTTTAAAATAAAAAAAATATTAAAACATTTTTCTATTTTTTAAATCAACCCTCTTTTTAAAAATATTATAATGTAATAAATGAAATAGTGGTTATTACTTCCTTCAACATGTATTATTTTAATGTATTCAGATAAGAGAAAACACATTTAAAGAGATGTGCATGCCAGAAGAGTTAGATACTCTGTACCATCGAGATTTTTCCACGGAAATCTTTGAATGGAGGGTGAAAATGAGAAGCCTTAGATATTTAAGCAATGCAAGAGAAGAATATAGGTTTGTTCAAAATGTATTGCTAATTGCCTTTTCGTGCTTTACATTTTTCCCATAATTTGTATATATAAAAGAAATATGTTATTTACAATAAACACTTTCACAGCCAGCATGACTATATCGGCCCGATATACGTATAATGTCGGAATGTCGGCAAAATGTGCCGATGTAGGGCCGACATCCGGCAGTTGTAGTGCCGCAAAATATTTAAATCGGTAGATCGACATCAATCAGTGTAACTATTTTGTACGTCAGATTGACACCTGGCATGTATTGGATTCTGTAATATAACTATATTTTTATATATATTATGATAAATCTGAAAAAGTTATATAGTTGTTTATATGTGCTAATTTATTAAGCAAATATGATGAATGCCAGAATTAATAAAACTAGGTTCCAAACAAAATTGTAGACGGTATTTATCAGAATTTTACATATAATAAAGGGAGGTAATAATTAATATGCATTTTTATTTATATGTAAAATGCCGCCATAGAAAATATTTGTAATTAAAAATAAATATTGAAAATATAAATAGGTTTAAAATTTTAATTTAACAATTTTAATAGTGTTAAGAATATACATAAAGCTTACGTAACTGTATAAATAGTATATCAATAAAAATTAATAAGAGTCATACAAATGATGCGAGACACATCAGTTCTCAAGAAAATTACTCCGAGATTTTATAAAGTGTTTATTTTAACACAACTTTGATAAAGCAATCATCTGCCAATATCGAGCCGATATCATTTTGATGATGGACAAATATCGTTTGCCATTATCGGACCAATGTCATTATGATGTCGGCCCGATAACGTCTGCCGATGTCGGGCCGACATCATTCTTATTTCCAACCAATATTGAAGCCGATATCGAGCCGTTATAGACAACGACGTCGGTTTGATATGGGGCCGATATAGAATGCTGGATGGATTAATGACAACGTTTTATATGAAATTTGTCTTTAAGATACGTAGGACTATATTTCAAAATTATCTCTAATGATACTTATATTTACTGTTCAAAATAACTTAATAACATATGGTGTCACGTTAGAGTCAGATCAGAATACAATAGAATGAAAACCAAAAAATAAGATTTTTTCTCCATAGCCAAATTGTCACCTATGCTACTTTCAATTTGTTATTATCCATCGTCGTTTACACATACTCCATCGCTTGCTGTTTAGACATTTGAAACTTTAGTAGCGTGTTGTTTTTATTCTGTTTATGATATGGCAGTAATGGGACACCATATGTCGTAAACATATTGTGATGACTATATAATAACCGTTTTAAGTTACTGAACCAAATTCCATTTACATAATGTAATAAATGCAAGCTAACGTTTTACATTTTATGCTAAAATGTTTATTGAGATAAAAAGTAAGTCTTTAAAAGGACACATATTTACTTTATTTAGTGACCACACATCAGTTTCTGGCGAAAGACTGGATGTGGGTTTAATCAGATTTGAAAGAACCTGTGAAGAAAATTTAAATGCATACCTGGCATCCATTGAAAGAGGAATGGTGCCTGGTAAGGGGTTGTCTTTAACGCCAGTATTTACAACACCCCTTGATCGTACAAAGTTTCATGCTATTGAAAAAAAGACCAAACAACAGATAACGAGCATTATAGAGGAAGGCATCAGTGACATTCACAAACATGGCAACACTGACGAGGCGTTTGTTTTAGAGACTCAGTGGCAAAAAATAAGAGGTAAAATGATTAAACCAGTACAAAATTGTTTTATTTTATCATAATATTAGAAATTTATTTCATGTACGATTTAATGTGTGTAGGGCAGAAAAATTTGATGTCTTCCAAATCACTTTCAGTCTTAGCAACAATACCAACACACAGCGTATGGACCCAAAAATCACATTTCTTCCTGTACTCGCAATTGAGCCACAGGTCTTTTTTTTTTATTAGAAGCGGACATTCTGTGACAAATGTCACATTTTGTTTTTTCCCCTTCGTGAATAGCTTCCTCTTCTGGTACTTCTGGCGGGTCTGGGTATACCAAAGAGGATGAAGGCTGCAACTCCTCAAGTGCCACTGCCGCTGTTTCGACTGGTGTATGCGGTGTACTAGTATTCCCTACAGTTGTTAATATAATAGCTCTATTTGTATGAAATTTTACACGTTGATTTTTCAATGTAAGTTAATAATATTTAAATATTAAAAACTGAAATGCGTATATCTGACGTATATAGAGAACATACAGAAAATACCCAAAGAAATGGAACACATTTTTAAAAACTAACCTTTTTATTACTCTAATTATAAACGTCATTATTATTATTATTATTATTTTCACTGTAAAAACATACCTATTGAACATCCCTTACTTTTCCAATTGCCACAGACACCTGATTCAGTCTTCCAGTCTAGACTAAATTCTTCTTTTGTCATAGTAGACAACTCTTGAATCTATAATATTATCACAACCCTATAAGGTGCAATGTATTCTCGCGCGCATGTGTGTCTCTTTTTTTACTACATATGAATCAAGAATAATACGTCTAGGTTGTTATGTTATTATGAAAATGTATAAAGTATACTTCAGAACTTAAAAGGTGTTGTATGAAAAATTTTTTAATTGAAGCCACGTTATTATATATACATATTGCAGGGAAAACTAAAAATGAAATGCTGATGTTTTATAAGGAAGTGGTAGTTGCTTTAGAGAATGCTACAGCTGTTGAAAGTGACACAGGTAATGAATTTTACCTTTTTAAGAATTGTAGGCTTCCTATTATACGTAGTCTGTGCCCTTTTCTCAGCATCAGTTATGTATTCCACTACCACTGATCCTTTATGGTGGTTTTTTGCTCTTGATTTTTGACCCTTTACATTCTTTCCAGGGTTTTTGCCATTTGTTTTCTAATAGATGATGTCACATTAAATATATTGTAATATACACTATTATTATTATAAAAAAATTGAGATGATCTAAGTATCTTTATTAACATTTCAGAGGATGAAGACGAATGTACGGAGGACGAGTAACAGAAATAATTATGTGAATATGTTTATGGTAATTCTTAACTATTACAATTATCATTATTAAAAAAAACTCACCATAGTGCACTGAAAAACGCTTAAGACAGACACTGGAAAATTGATATGAATCGTCTGAAGGTCACAAAACCCGTGTACAGGAAGTCCAAAACCCGTGTACAGGAAGTCATATGATGGAATAAAATAAACATTTTGAGAAAAAAACAAACAATAAAAAAATAAATTAAAAACCAATTTAATTACGGGAACACCCTGTAGTTAATTAATAAAAAACAAAGAATTCGTTTAAATTAGCTGCTGAATCCGTATGATCAACGGTCACCAGGATGCGGAAGTTGAACAGAAATCGTGTAACAGCTTAATTTTCAGTGACATTTATCTATTTATATGTTTTTCACCCCATATTGTAGGTGTTATTCAAAAGCCCTTGTTTTTTACGCCAGATTTCCTAAAAAAAGTGGAGGTTTGATGTTGACAAAACATTTCATATTGCCAAGTACAAGTGAAAAGCGAGTGACATACGTTCCGTCTACTTTCGATAATTCGGATAAATATGAAAAAAAGACGGTTTTGTACCCTTCTTTTGTTCGATATATAGCTAGAACGAGCTATTTTAGCTCGTTCTAGCTATATAGCTCCTTCGGGCAATGAAACCAGACCTGTTGATGTCCGGATACTGATACAATTTCATATTGCGATATGCCTAAATCTCCAGTTTACAGAATATGTTTGACAAATTAAAATGATGCAAAGATAGTTTAACAGCATTTGACAGTATCTGAAATTAAAGTTTACCATGACTTTACCTCTTTATTAGAATATTTAAGTGAAATGTTCATCGCACAACGTGCACGAGTTGTAATGGCGTTCAAACGACGAAGGGAAGTAACTGTTTAAGTTACATTGCACTAAAAAGTCTAATTCAACAGCTATTGTTACATCACAATAAATAGCTCTTCTTTATTTTATAGATATAAAATTGACATTTCCAATGGCCGCAGCAAACATCAGGACCCATTTTAAACTGCAAAATCAGCTGAAAAATGAGTCTCCAAATTGAACCGTAGGAGGACCTGTTTCAGTGACCTTTAGATAATCTGCTGCCAATTCCAAGTGCAAATAATTTAGGCAACTAATTATAATAGGGTTGTTAACAGTAACATTTCAGCTTTCAATACGCTCAAAGAAAATGTTGTGCTGACAATGACAGTTTGGTAGCATTGTTTTTCCATGGTAACCTCAATTATAAGACATTTTTCTTATTACTTTTTATGCTCTCAAATTCTGATCTAGCTCTTTGGTTAAAAGGAACATTTTGATTTATTTTCTGTCTTGATGCAAATGTCATCTTGTTTTCTGTCTGATTTTTATGCAGAGAGAACAGTCCAACAATTACTTTTAGGAAATATACAGATTTGAAATCGATAACTGGCTTAATTATATCTACCAGAAATTATAGCCGATCTGAAAAATGACAACTAACTTTCAGTTATGATACTGTTGACATTAGGTGGCTAGTATTTCCATATTTTATCAAAATATAGAAACAGCATCTTGTTGAATAATACAACACTGTATGTTTGAATATCACCAACAAATGTTCATATAATGCTCAGTCTTCGAACCACAACCCCTTATAATTTTAAGAATTTTTATCCTGCATAACCAGTATAACCGTTTTGCTCTGTACTTTATTATGAACAAAACCTAACATTGTTTTTACTCGGTTTGTTGTTGAGATTGTGAAAGTTAACATTGACAAAAGGCCATTTCAATTACTGGCTACCTTGAATGGTTTAGAAATAAGGTAAGGGTCACTGAAACAGGTCCCACAGAAAATATCTTAGGCAGATCAAGATTGGTTGTGTTAAACTGTACCACATATTTTTGTGAACGATTTTCCACTCCTTTTTACATCATCTGAATTGGGGAAAGGCTACAATATAGTAATCTATAAATGAGACTAGTTCTTTTCCAAGAATTTACCTAATTCTCCCAGTGGTACTCTCAGGGTCACTGAAACTGGTACCTCGAGGATAGAGGTGGAGTATGATATAAGTTTCCGTGACAAATTCTGTCATGTTATTATTTCATTATGAAAATACTACCTACATGCAAAGCATAGATCTGTCATGTGACTTTAGCAAGAAAGAAAGTAAGGAAAATAGCTCTACAAAGCACAAAAAACATAAGGACTATTTGAACCCGCAATTAGGCCTATGTGAGAACCATTTTTCTCACGCCATTTTCCTGTTTAGTGTCTGTATGCCTTGACGATCAGAATAAGAACATGTGCACATTTACAAAGAATTACCTGTGCCTCTTATATGAATCTAATTAGCTATTAAATTAGTCAGTTATCACCCAAACCAAGGCCGATGTCATTTGTCTGACTGAAACTTGGTTAACACCGGAAAAAAGAACATATGAAATCTTCCCTAGCAGTCTAAATTACACAGTCTACAGAGATGATAGGTCATATTCAAAGGCGGAGGTGTCCTCCCTGCTGTAAGCAACGGGCTACTAAGTCAAGACCAGCCCTACCTAAAAACTGATTGCAATACAGTTTGATCCAAGTCGAAGATCTCCATCACTGGTCTAAAAGACATATGTGTTTGATCATATGACAAACCACATAAAAATGATGAACATTCACTAAATGAATTGTGGACATCAGTGTCCAAAATCCCTAAGAATAGTCACATCTGAATTTTCGGAGATTATAACCTTCCCAATATGGATTGGAAAATCCAGTCACCCACCCAAACATGTAAATTCAAAGATAAGTATGAGTCTTTCACCGAAAATCCCACAAATTTCAGCTTAGAACAAATGGTCAAACTCCCCACTCGATACAAAAAACATATTTGACTTCTACCTCACAAAAAATCACTCTGTTCTCCACAACATTCAAACACTCCCAAGTTTAGGTTCTTCTGATCATGACATTGTTCATCATGAACTCAATCTAAAAAGAGGCCGTCCAATCAAGGTTAAAAGACTCATTAAGTCATATAAAATGCCAACTGGTCAAATTTCAAGGACTTAAAACAGTTCTCCGAGGAATTTCTCAAGTGTAAGCACATTAATCTAAATACCTCTTGAAATAGTTTTAAGGAAGAAATAAATAGGTTAGTTGCAAAGTACATCCCATCAAGATTTAGCAAATCCCGTCAAGACCTCCCTTGGGTTACTCATGAAATCGTAAAACTAAATAAGAAAAGGGACAAACTTTATGAAAAGATCAAAAGGTCAACTTCCAAGAACCTAGATAATGTCAAGTCATTCAAAACTCTCAAAATGGTCATCCAAAGTAAAATAAGGAATGCATATGGGTCATACTTGGACTCAGTCATATTTAGCGACAGCGCAAACACAGTTCAAAAGAAATATTTTTATTCGTTCATCAAGCATAACAAAACAGAAAACAGTGGTGTCGCCCCTCTGCCCAATAATGGTACCCACTTACCAAGGCCAATATATTGAACAAACAGTTTAAGTCTGTCTTCTCCAAACCCCAGCCCCTTAGTCTTAAACAAATTGCAAAGCAAAGAGTGCAGTAGCTAACTCCTACATCCACCCATGACACCAATAGATATCACAGTCCAGGGCGTTGATAAACTGTTAACTGGTCTTAAGTTCCTAACCCAAATAAGGTATCAGGCCCGGGCTAAATCTCCCTTAGGTTACTAAAGGAACTGCACAGTGAGGTTGCCCCCATGCTTACACACATATTTCAATTGTTTTTGGACACAGGCAATGTCCCCGATGATTGGAGACATGCGGTTAAAAGGTAAAAAGTCCAAGGCCTGTAATTATCGTCTCATCTCACTTACATGCATAGCATCCAAACTCCTTGAACATAGCCTAATATCATGTCCTACTTTGACTCCTACAACATTCTCAACCCAAAGCAGCATGGGTTCAGGTAAAACACAGCTGCGAGATCCAACTCATAGGTTTCACACAAGAAGTTGCTGATTCCCTAGACCTAGGCCAGCAATCTGATGTCATTGTTATGGATTTCAGCAAAGCCTTCGACAAGGTCGATCACCATAAGATAGTCCACAAACTTAAACGTTTAGGCATAGATAGCAAGGTCATATTATGGATTATTAAACCATTTTTAAGTAATAGGTCACAACAAGTTCTTGTCGAAGGCTTCTTCAGATAGGTTACCAGTTCTTTCAGGGGCCCCCAGGGTTCAGTCCTAGGTTCTTGCCTCTTTCTTGCATACATTAATGACATGTCCGATAGTGTCAAAAGTAGGGTCCGCCTGTTCGCTGATGACACTATCATCTACCTTACCATCTCATCTCAGTCTTCAGCAAAAAGCTTACAGCATGACTTGCACTTATTAGAGTTATGGGAACAGGATTGTGCCATGGAATTCAGTCCTGATAAGTGTGAGATCCTAAGGATACATAGGAAGAGAAAACCTATCCTTTACCCCTACAGGTTACACAATACCCTACTTAAATAAGCAAATCAGTCCAAATACTTAGGTGTCACCAAAAGTAAGGATCTCAACTGGGGCCCCACATTAATAAAATCACCTCCAAGGCCAATAATACCCCCTGCTTCATTAAAAGGAATGTTAAAACCAATAATGCACAGGTCAAAGAAATTGCATATAAAACCTACGTCCGTCCCCAGGTAGATTACAGTTCTTCAGTCTGGTGTCCTTGGCAGAAGTATTTAATAAATAAAGTAGAAATGGTCCAAAGGTCAGCTGCCCGTTATGCAACAAATGACTACAGTTACACCAGTAGCTTAACAGATATAATCAATACTCTCAAGTGGAAAACGCTCGAACAACGTAGAAACCATGCCTCCCTGATCATGTTCTGTAAAATAAGAACCAACCTTGTAGCATACCCATCACCTCCTCCGTACTAGAAATCTGAAGTACTTAATTCCACATTCTAAGACCAACTCCCATTCTACATCCTTCTTCCCAAGGACCATCAGGATATGGAACAGTCTTCCAATATATGTCCAGTCAAGTCCAAGTCTGCTAATTATTGTCGGTAGACTTGACTCATGCTCTCTGTAGACCTGTGCATACTGTTTTTAACCTTAGACCTGTAGATCTTTTATCTTCTCAATATATGTATATACTATATATATTTTTAACCACCATGCACATAACATATCTTTTAAACTAATAACTGCTCCTGACAAGCGCCTGTCAAGTGTAATCAGCATTGATTTTACGGCAATTTAAAGTTGAAGTTGAAGTTGAAGTAAAAACAGGGACAAAGACCGCAAATGCTTTAGCACGTTCCTGCTGCAATGAACCTATGTACATTACAGAAACGGCAGGCATATATACATAAAAGACAGTCAAAGTAAAACGTACATTTTGCTGTAACTTTGAAACATGGTCGGGATAAAGAATGAGGGAGTTTAAGCTGCCAAGTGGTGTTTCTGTCATTAACCTTCCAAGACGGTTCAATACTATGTATTCCTTATTAATAAATGTGTTGGTAATGTACTCATTGTCTATTTTCACTTTAATTTATGTTTAATATGAAAAGCGTTATTGTTAAGCGGACGTTACATCATTTGTTACTTTAAACATTGATAGTATTTCTGAAGAAGACTCGAAAGCTCATTAAAATCTTTGTTATCTTTCAAAGACCCGAATACTTACTTACTTACATATGCATACGTTTCTGTAGGGTTTATAGTTGTATGAGGTTGCTTTCTTGATCTTATGGAATCTTTTATTTTCTTGTTTTTGATTAGATCTTAAGTATATTTGTGTTATTGCTTATAAATTCCTTATAACATACTATCTCTATAAATGTTTATTGTAAAGTAAATGCGGACAGAGGTATTAATTTAGAAGCTGAGAAGGCGTTAGAAAGATAGATTTATTTTGGCAAGAAATACATAATACATTGTTGAATAAAACGACATGTGAAGTACTAGTAATTTAAAATTAATAACAACATCGCATGCACACCGACACCGAAACAAAAAATTAGTAATCCTTTATTTCCATTGTGTAAATAAGAAATGATTTAGCATTTAATAGTTGTTAGTCTGGCTAAATGTTAAGGATTAATTGTTTCTTTTTAAAACTAAATTTATTATAGTTGATACCTGTTATAGGCAATTTGATTTCATCTAAAAGGTCAGACTCGGTGTGATTGCGAAACAGTAATATTAGGTGATTTCGGTAGTTGCTCTTTTCATCAAACTGGAGCATTGCATTATATGGCCAGTGCGAAGTCTATGGTTCGCATTCATTCTTGATCAGATCATCACTGAGCTTAGTCAATTATCACAGGCATCTGTAAGTTTAACTGATGATACATTATACAGCAACTGGTCATTTCACGCTCCCGTGCCCTTCCGCAATATCAACGTCTTTTATTTATTTTTTCTACTCCGCTGCATTGCTGTGTGTATGTTTAAAATTCTCTTTGTGATCCTATATCTCATGTTAGAAAAGAATGATGGCGTAAGAATGTGCATTCCTGAAATGTGGGCTTCATTAGCATATATATGTTTTTCACTTGTACTGCGGTACCCATACCTAAAAGGTATGTCTATATGTGATCGAAAAATTAATATGACGTTGACAATAATGCTAGAAAATGCAAAAAAAAAAAACCAAAATGCAAGTGACGGATACATGTTATACATCTAGTAGGACCACACGACTGAACTCAGTGGTAGTTTACTAGATGTTTATTACTTTTCTGTCCATCATACAATAATACAAAAAATACATCATTCTCTTGGATATGGAATACACTTGAAAACACTGTAATAGAGTGTTGGGTCTGAAAAATACATGTAAGCATCATAAATAAATGAATGATATCAAAGGATATCATGCTGATATCATACAGACAAAAGATATCAATAATTATGACATCTAACATACTATTAAAACATACTTGTAATAGACACATTAATTAATTACTTAATCACATGTAACATCATGTATATTACAAATACATTACAAGATATCCTTTAAAACATATAAAATACATAGATCTCAATGGTAAAACATTACACAGCCTAGTGGTCAATATATCTGGCAGAACCTAAACATATCACATATTAACAGAAACATACTTTATTACACCTTAAATATATTTCATATTTACGTACATGTATAACATGTATATAAGTAACACAAAACATAACATGACATACCTTATGTGTAACACAAGTACCCCTCTGATTCCTACATTCTGACAACTATCCTCACACAAACAAACTCTGTTCTCTGTGTACTGCTAATAACTGTATAACTGTGCTGTAAGGTTAAGATCAGAATATTCATGCAAAGTGTTAAAAGAATGGAGGGGCAGTTCGTAGATCAGCCATTACAAAAACAAGCGCCAATTCAAGAATGACAGAAGAATGCGCATAGGATTAATAAAACCGCTATTCAAGAAACAGCACTTAATCAAATCAATCTAGGCAAAGCAATAATAAACTGCAAACCAAAGAAATAAATACCTGAATCCAAACAATCCAAACAAATCTTAAAACCCAGTAAAACATATGACAGCTCCCAAAAGTACATGTCACTATATCTGTCATCAGTACTAGTCATGTCTAATTTGTCAGCTGTGAATGTTTAAAGACACTATACAGATTAAAAACAACATATTAAATATATATCAAAATAATGGCACTGCTACATACAATCCCTAATGGTCCCTTCTGTGACACTTGATCTACAGTCATAGTTGTTTAGAACGTGTCTGGCTGCAGCCCTCTGCACTCTTTCAGTTTCATATGTTAGACTTATTTTGCATGGATGCCAAGCAGTTGAGCAATATTCCAGTTGTGTGTGAACATATATTTTATATGCAACTTCTTTAATTTTTAAATTATTTTTTTGAACATTTCTTTTTATGTATTTTAGGGAATTGTTTGTCTTGTATGATACATTTTGTAAGTGTGATTTACTCACTGATTGTTACACCTAAATAATTAGCATATTTGTAGTTTTATGCCCCCGAAGGGAGGCATATAGTTTTTGAACCGTCTGTCTGTCGGTCTGTCGGTCTATCAGTCTGTCGGTCTGTCCGCATTTTCGTGTCCGGTCCATATCTTTGTCATCGATGGATGGATTTTCAAATAACTTTGCATGAATGTGTACCACAGTAAGACGACGTGTCGCGCGCAAGACCCAGGTCCGTAGCTTCAAAGGTCAAGGTCACACTTAGACTTTAAAGGTCATTTTTCATGATAGTTGGGCGTGCCCGGTCCATATCTTTGTCATCTATGGATGGATTTTCAAATAACTTGGCATGAATGTGTACCACAGTAAGACGACGTGTCGCGCGCAAGACCCAGGTCCGTAGCTCAAAGGTCAAGGTCACACTTAGACTTTAAAGGTCATTTTTCATGATAGTTTGGCGTGTCCGGTCCATAACTTTGTCATCGATGGATGGATTTTCAAATTACTTGGCATGAATGTGTACCACAGTAAGACGACGTGTCGCGCGCAAGACCCAGGTCCATAGCTTAAAGGTCAAGGTCACACTTAGAGGTTAAAGGTCATTTTTCATGATAGTTGGGCGTGTCCGGTCCATATCTTTGTCATCCATGGATGGATTTTCAAGTAACTACACATGAATGTATGGCACAGTAAGACGATGTGTCGCGTGCAAGACCCAGGTCTGTAGCTCAATGGTCAAGGTCACACTTAGACGTTAAAGGTCGTATTTCATGATAGTGCATTGATGGGCGTGTTTAGTCCATATCTTTGTGATTCATGCATGGATTTTAAAATAACTACGCATGAATGTGTGGCACAGTAAGATGACGTGTCGCGCGCAAGACCCAGATCCGTAGGTCAAAGGTCCTAAACTCTAACATCGGCCATAACTATTCATTCAAAGTGCCATCGGGGGCATGTGTCATCCTACGGAGACAGCTCTTGTTAATTCATGGTTATGTAGTTTATAGGGAAAAGCAATGGTTTGTCTCTTTATTGATATAAGTTAGAAAGAGGCAAGGTGCAAGGACATACCCTTGGGGTACCCCTGACATCACAGGTAGAATATCTGATTGGTGGCCTTTTACAACAACAGTTTGTGATCGTTCTTTTGTTAAGGAAAGATTTAATCCACACGACTGTTTTCTGTCAATGCCAAATTTAGATAGCATATACCAGAAGATTACAATCGACTTTGTTAAAGCCTTCGCCAAAATCCATTACTATGATTTTCATGGGAGCATTTTCAGAGGGTGGTGTTTTTCAAAACAGATTATTTTTCTTATATGTAACATAACATGTCAATGTTTTTCTTATATGTAACATAACATGTTAATATGTAACGTAACATGTTAATATGTAACATAACATGTTAATGAAAAAAAGTTTTTTTCTATTTTTGATAAGAAGACATGTCATACTAAATGATGGTTTTCATATCTAAAGTACTGAAAATGAGGTAACAAGATTTCATTGTTTATATGAAATAAAGAAGGAACTGAACCTTGAGTGAATTTGGTACGGAGAGTTGGACAGAATTTATCATAATACAAGGGAAGTAACTCTGTTCTGTTGTGACAGGTGCTAGGAGCCTGACGTAAACAGTTTAATTGAATTAAACAAAATCTTATAATCTGGTAAGTATATTAATATATTCCCATTTTAAAACTTTCTGGAATTATTTGTAAAAAAAAGAGAAATTGTTCCTAATGCACGGAACGTTAATTTGCGTAAATGATACAAGATCGGATAGGAAAATGTTCGGATGATTTACGGGCAGTGCTTGAGTAGAGGGTGAACACAGCTAATAATACTAATATACGGCTGTTCTTTATTTTCTATAAATCCACATAATAGTCTTATTTCGACATCAGATTTTCAGAGACTTGTATTTCCATAGAAAGAAGGAAGTGTCTAGTCCTGCGTTCTGGCTGTATGGTAGTCTTAACGCTAGCAAGACATTTCGACCCCAAGACATTTCAACCCCAAGAGACAATTCGACCCTAAGACATTTCAACCCCAACTCCTTGGACATGCCTGAAAACATCTAAGAATGCCGTCATTATTATATTTAAGCTTTAATCTATAGATAACTGAGCAATTTCAAAATGTAATAATGCTTAATTAGCAATTAAAATGTTAAAATACGGTTATTTTCGCGAAAATAAGATTTTTATTTACGAAAATGAGCCATATTTGTCTAAATTTCTTTATTTTCTAAAATTCTTTTTCAAATTTCTTAAAATAGAAAAAGTGGAAACTCCACAGGTCGCTCATTATTAGTACCTGCCTTCGTATGAGAAATGAGTGATTTTTATCTCACAATAACGAAATAATCATCATTTATAATTTTTTTTTTATTAACGAAAATAACGGGATTTATGTATCAGCCGCGTTTATTACGTAAATAATTTAAGAACAAACCGTTCCGATTATCTATCTCATATACTTGGTGTTTATTTATATTTTCAAATCATCTTAAAGACTATTTTGGTACACGGCTATATTAAAAAAAAAAAACAAGATTTTTAAATCATGGGCCGATTTCGCTGATTTTAATTATGAAAATAACTTTAATAAAGTCACATCATTCTTTAATACCTCTTTATTTATCTATTTCAACCAAATATAAATAATTATAATGTAACTCAAAGAAGTTTAAGATGTCACCATCTTCATTACATTGATATTTAAAATCATAATCAGAAAAACATGATCTTTTGATTGAATTATCACACCTTGATTAATTGTTTGTTGATATACAGCACGTGTATATTTATCTGCAGTGTGCATTGCAATTAACAACCAATTAAGCGATTGTGGTGACATCGGATATTTATTAACATGTGTCAACATTATCTTTAATTTCGGCGAAAATGTAAAGAAAACAATAGGAAATTAAACAACACATTATTTAATGTTATTTTCGTAAGCGATTTTGACGCACACATAAAGTATTTGCTTTACAGAAATACAGAATATGATTTTTGTTATTTACAAACTGCTCTTTTCTTTTCTATGAACGACATTCCTTCCAGTTGTAAAATATCAAATACGAAATCCCCGTTACTGCAAAATATAAGAATATATGAGTACTGTTCTGTTAAAAACGGGGAAAAATTATTATTATATTTCATATCTGTAAAGAAAATGTGGCAGCCGTATTACTTTTTTCTATATTAAATATTTTAGCAAATACACGTGATTTAAAGTATGATTTTAAAAGTATGATTTTAGCAACTTCAAGCAATTTCGGTCACACTTTAAAACGGAATCCACCTAAAAAAACGGGATACACCGGAATACATTTTCCATAACCGGGATACATCTGTATTTTGTAAGTTAAATGTATTTTTGAAGTTTTTTTTAAATAATTCAATCATATATATCATAAATGAATAAAATATGAAAGGAAAATAAAATATGTTCACGCAAAATTTCCATTACCGAAATACACCATTATTTTATTAATAAATGGTATTTTTGTAGAGTTTATTGCAGAAATCATTCGTGTATAATATAAATAATACTGGCAGTAAGTTTCAGAAGGATAAATAAAATTCTTTAACGCAAAATGATTTTATAAGAGACTGAAATTCGGCGACCACGCGGGAAATTACCATAACCGAAATACACCCGTATTTCTTTAACAAATGGTATTTTTGAAGTGATTTATGACTGAATTCAAACATATATATCATAAATTATTATTTTCTAAAAGGAAATTAAAATACTTTTGCGCGTTATGTCTTGTACATTATTGAAAATCGGCGTGCGCACTGGAAATTTGTGCATTCGGAATTTCCATGTCCTAGATTCTCTAATGTACAAAGGTATTTCTTTAATAAATCGTGTTTTTAGGGTTTATGATAGAATTCAATCATATCTCAAATAAATAATTAATTTACAAAAGGAAAATAAAATGCACAACACGTTTTTACACGAAGTTGAAAATTTGTTGAGCGCACGGGAAATTTGCGCACTCGTGGATGAACAACAATCGCCATAATTTTGTTAGCTTTTAAATTAAATTAAAGCTTATCATACTTAACTGCACTTACCTTAAGCTTGTAAGACATTATTTGTCACGTGTATTGCTTACAAATATACTGATTAATTGATATAATCAATAGGTGTGATAATCCAATCAAACTCTATCAGGACTAATCAGAGGCACGTGTTTGTTACGCCGCATATATTCAAAGGACATTAATTGTGTTTTGGCAATAAATGCAGTAAACGCTTTTATATTCATATATAAACATGATATAATTCTTTTAAAAACTGATTTTTCATAATAAATTTTCTTCTTAAATTATCAAATTAAACATGAAGAAATAATTCAATTAGTTCCAATAATAAACTTTCCGGTCAGCGCAGTTTATTCACTGGCATGTTGTTTGTGTATGATTCATTTAAAAATAGAATGTTTATATACATCTATATATATTAATATTTTCTAAAATATGCAAAATGGAAGAAATATAAAATGAAAACATACAACTATTTCTGAGGGGTCGAAATGTCTTTGGGGTCGAATTGTCCAAGAAAATTAAATTTTGGGGTGAAATGTCTTGGGGTCGAAATGTCTTGGGGTCGAAATGTCCAAGATTCGTCTTAACACTGCTTAAGGCAGACCGATTTCACAGAATTATATTGCCTTTAGGTCTGAAATTAGGTATGAAAAAAAAAATAATATCTCAAATCTTATATTGTACAGGAGGCTTTATGTTCTGTTTTTGTGTCCACGATACATTCACTACAATAAACATTCATTTTAACCCTTGAATTAAACTTACCATGCTAGACATGATTGATTCTTCCTTTGCACAGGGTTCTCGGAAACGCCGAAATCGGCGTCCCTGTACGCATAATTGGTCCCAGTATACGCGTGTTTATTGCAGCTTAGGAGTCCTCGGACACACATTTTTGCAGTGGGACGCAAGCATTAAAATCTTGAAAATTAATTGAATACATAAACCTACGAATACACAAGGTTTGACTCGAGAGAAAAATATGTGGGCGGAGTTACTCGCTTATCATTAATTGCCGCGTATAGCCAATCAGCGTTGTCCGTTTCCACTACACCGTGAGACAGGCGGCATATGTTGATCAGCTCAATTACATGTGATTGTCGGCGTGAGTGCAAAGGTGATAACCGCTAATTGTAAACGACGGATTACGAAGTGTTTGAAGTAACTTCAATTGTATTCTCACGTACTAATTACAAGGCAGAATTATTTAAAGAACTTTTTAGAAAATGTGATAATTAGGCTTAATTATGAATGTCCGAGTAATTTTAAGACGCTGTCGATGTGGTCTTAACGTGATTATTTTTCTACAAATTTGCTGATGTTATTGAAGAAGCATTATGCTGATCATAGACACACTGTGCATTCTTTTGTTGTATTTTAGACCAAATATTTTAATGTTATGCTCTTAATAAGTATTAAAATAGAAGTAGTAATTATTTATATATTTTCTTTTCACTGTATGTTTATATACGTTTCCATTCTGAAATAAAAATTAAGGTAAAGAAAAAAATTATCAAGGGGAATTTTGTCCAACTTGATATTTTCACAAGGGGGATTTTGTCCACCTTGATAATTTCACAGAGGGATTTTGTCCAGGTAGATCAGAAACAGCAGGAGGGGGAAGGGGGTAGTTTGTCCAGGGGTGATTATGTCCTACATTCATTTTTTATTGCATTTTTCACCTATTTAGTCTTTACCATTTTATCTCACCTTAACAATATTTGGGTTCGAGCCTCACTCGGGGCGTTGAATTTTTCATGTGAGGAAGCCATCCAGCTGGCTTACGGAAGGTCGGTGGTTCTACCCAGGTGCCTGCTCGTGATGAAATAATGCACGGAGGGGCACCTGGGGTCTTCCTCCACCATTAAAGCTGGAAAGTCGCCATATGACCTATCGTGTCGGTGCGACGTTAAATAAAACAATATTTGGGTGAAGAAATTGTGATTACAAAATGTCAGTGTCGGTCTACACTTAATTTGACAGTACAACAGAGGCATGTGTTTTGACAAAACGTTAAAGTCTGTCGGTCAGTCTAGTTGGGACTGCAACTTTTTCAGCTTTGGGAGTCCCAGGACTGCAACTTGAAATTGCTAGTGAGAACCCTGCTTTGCAGCCAGCGTAGATCATAATTAACCTGCACATCCAAGCAGTCTGATCAAAGCTGCACTGTTTGTATTCAGTCAGTATTTTTTGGTAAGCACCCCTTTTAACAATTAATGGTACTGTCCAAATTTTGAGATGGACAAGCGCATTATAGAAATTTAGCATGCTAAGGGTTCATACAGTAACATGTATGCAGGGAATATACACATCCTCTGATACTTGGACTCTTCATGTAAAATTACCAGCAGCTGTGTGCTGTGAAAAAATGATATTAGAGATCAATCATTCCTGCCTGGCAAATCTCAGGTATTGCATGTATTTACTATATTGCCCAGGAGGTGTTAACTATTGCTTGAATCTTTTAATGGGGAATGCACGACTTTTTCACTCAGGGACCTCATTTGAAATTCAGGTCCTTATATCAAAGAATGAAAATGTATCAAATTACATATTGCAGGGTCCATACATTCTGTCATTCTCTTTACACAAATGATAATTCCTGAATATTAATGCATGGGATAAGGAACAGCCATTGAGAAAGGGTATGCAGAAGGGAAGAAAGATTAGGACTACTTAACCCTTACCCTAGGCCTACTAAATTTCTAAAATGGACTGGTCCATCATTAAATTTGGGCAATACCATTTATTATTAGCTTGACTTTGAAGAAAAAGTAGAGCTATTGTACTCGCCCTGGCGTCGGCATCGCCGTTGGTTAAAGTTTTTGATAAAGTCAGATATCTCTGTTACTATCAAAGCTATTGACTTGAAACTTAAAATAGTTATTTGCTATCAAAGTCTACACCAGGATAAACAATCCCCATAGCTCTGATTTGAATTTTGACAGAATTATGCCCCTTTTTAACTTAGAATTTTTTGTTAAGATTTTTGATAAAGTCAAATATCTCTGTTACTATTAAAGCTTTTGACTTGAAACTCATAATAGTTATTTACTATCAAAATCTACACCAGGAGACTCAATTACCATAACTCTGATTTGAATTTCGACAGAATTATGCCCCCTTTTAACTTAGAATTTTTGGTTAAAGTTTTTGATAAAGTCAAATATCTCTGTTACTCTCAAAGCTTTTGACTTGAAACTTAAAATACTTACTTACCATCAAAGTCTACACCAGGAGAAACAATCCCCATAATCTGATTTGAATTTTAACAGAATTGTGTCCCTTTTTATCTAAAAATTTTTTGTTAAAATTTTTGATAAAGTCAGATATCTCTGTTACTATTAAAGCTTTTGACTTGAAACTCAAAATAGTTATTTACTATCAAAGTCTACACCAGGAGACACAATTCCCATAACTTTGATTGAATTTTGACAGAGTGATGTCTCTTTTTAACTTGGATTTTTTTTTACTGGCAAAGCTCTAATTCAGAGTCAAGCGCTGAGAAAAGTTGAGTGCGCTGTTTTACGGACAGCTCTTGTTCAAAGGGATGTTCACTGAAGATTTACTGATTGAATAGCGAACAGTGCAGATCATGATCAGCAGGCACAGGTCGCAAAAGCAAAATCACTTGCTGCCAGCAGGCTTAAGTTTAATAATCTATATTTGGACTAGTTAGTTGTAACTTAGACCTGTGTATGCCTACATTTGATTTAGAAGTGATCAGTCTAGAGAGTGAAAATTATAGAGTCCATTTTGCGAAATGAACTTTACATCTAAGAAATGCAAGGCTCAAGCTGCCAGTCCCATTATCGCTATTAGCCTTTATTTGATCTAAATGGCTAATATTTTATTACTTTGGCGACAGAAACTGGTGATTATTTTATTCAGCAGCTGCTCTAATAAAAAGTCATTATTTATTTGCCTGCAGTCAGATTTATTGCCTGTTTATTCCAAACGAAGGTCAACATGTATAAGATGATGATAATGTCATATTGCCTTTGTTGCAGATTATGCAGACGAGAATAAATCCAGTTTAAAAAGTACTCAAATATAATTAGAAATTTATTAAATGGCATTGTGAAAATGTAATTTTTTCAAGGTAGAAAATTCAGAGCAAGTTTTGCATGCAAAAGGCAGCCTGTAACAACTGTAATTTTGTATTGCATTGAAATTCCATGCAAGACACCCTTAGTATGTATTAAACGTGTTTGCATACCCAGGTAAGGTTGTAAGTAGCCTAATGCAAAACTTTTTGGAGGATTTTATATATAAACAGCTCTAATGAACTATGTAAATTAAGAAAATAATTCTGTTTCTGAAAGTACTTTCAGCAAACTGTTTTGATACAGGTACATCCATTCTAAGGAGCAGTTTTTGTAGAACATCAGCTGTAATTCCAATTTTTCTTATGGGAGGTGATTCGAAAAATTTAGCATTTCAAAATGCTTCTCTAAAATGCCCTTATGATGTTATAGTAAAATGATGTGCTTTTCCAACTTATTCTCTGGGTGGAAAACTACTTTAAATGTTTTATAGAAAGACAACTAGTATTCAGAGTCTTAATATGAGCCTCGCCATGGGAAAACCAACATAGTGGGTATGCGACCAGCATGGATCCAGACCAGCCTGCGCATCCGTGCAGTCTGGTCAGGATCCATGCTGTTCGCTAACAGTTTCTCCAATTCCAATAGGCTTTAAAAGCGAACAGCATGGAGCCTGACCAGACTGCGCGGATGCGCAGGCTGGTCTGGATCCATGCTGGTCGCAAACCCACTATGTTGGTTTTCTCATGGCACGGCTCATATTATAAGATCATAGATGTGAGACCTCTTAAGGAAATCTGATTTGAACCTGGAAATGATAAAAAAAGATATTTGAAGAATTGATGTATGAAATTACAAAAGAACAAGTGGTTTTTAATATTTTGCTTACTAGTTGACTACTTGTCACTTTTTAGCACACCTGAGCATAGAGTGCTCAAGGTGAGCTTTTATAGAGTGCTCAAGGTGAGCTTTTGTGATCGCCATGTGTCCGTGGTCCGTCCGCCATCAGTCGTCATCAACAATTTGACTGTTGACACTCTAGAGGTCACAATTTGGCCCTATCTTAATGAAACTGGGTTAGAATGTTATCCTCAATAAAATCTTGGATTAGTTTGATATTAGGTCATCTGGGGTAAAAAACTAGGTCACCAGGTCAAATCAAAGGAAAAGCTTTTAACACTCTAGAGGCCACATTTATGACTGTATCTTCATGAAACTTGGTCAGAATGTAAATCTTGATGATCTTAAGGT
Organism: Mercenaria mercenaria; assembly: GCF_021730395.1. NCBI lineage: Eukaryota > Metazoa > Mollusca > Bivalvia > Venerida > Veneridae > Mercenaria > Mercenaria mercenaria. The sequence goes on along the minus strand of NC_069365.1, from coordinate 24,368,799 downwards.
CAAAGTCAAATCTGGGTCAGGTTGGATAACTAGGTCACCAGGTCAAATCAAAGGAAAAGCTTGTTAACACTCTAGAGACCACATTTATGACTGTATCTTCATGAAACCTGGTCAGAATGTAAGTCTTGATGATCTTTAGGCCATGTTCAAATCTAGGTCAAGTGGAGTCAGAAACTAGGTCAGATCAAAGGCAAAGCTTGTTAACACTCTAGAGGTCACATTTATGGCTGTACTTTAATGAAACTTTGTCAGAATGTTAACCTTGATGATCTTTAAGTCAAGTTAAAACCTGGGTCAGGTAGGGTCAAAAACTAGGTCCCCAGGTCAAATCAAAGGAAAAACTAATTAACTCTCTATAGGACACATTCATGACCATATCATAATGAAACTGGGTCAGAATGTTAATCTTGATGATCTTTAGATGAAGAGTAAATCTGGTTCATGTTGGTTCAAAAACTAGGTCACCAGGTAAAATAAAAGGAAAAGCTAGTGAACATTCTAGATACCACATTGATTAACATATCTTTAGGAAACTTGGTCAGAATGTTAATCTTAATGATTTTAAGGTTAAGTTCCAATCTATTTCAGGTGGGGTCGAAAACTAGGTCACCAGGTCAAATCAAAAGTAAAGCTTGTTAACAATCTAGAAGCTACATTTATGACTATATCTTTATGAAACTTAGCCAGAATGTTAATCTTGATGATCTTTAGGGCAAGTTCGAATCTGGGTCATATGGGATATAAAACTAGGTTACTAGGTCAAATTAAAGGAAAAACTAGTTAACTCTCCAGAGGCCACATTTGATGTATCTTAATGAAACTCGGTCAGAATGTTAATCTTGATGATCTTTAGGTCAGTAGGTCAGGTGAGCGATACAGGGCCTTCCTGGCCCTCTTGTTTTGAAATAAATAGATTTTAAAGATGTCAGGCCAGCAAGTTCACTGCTTGCTAGTATCTGAATAACAGCCCTAAGCTTCTGAAAAAATAAAATTGTATCATTTCTAAGGATGAAATTAATGTCTTCAAAATTAGGTCACCATTCAAATCAAAACACTCTAGCGGCCATATTTATGACCCTATCTTCATGAAACTTGGTCAGAATATTTATCTTGATGATTCCAAGGCCAAGTTTAACAGGTGAGCAATATAGGAGAGATCGCCGTGACGTCACGCATAAACATCTGTTTATCTGATGGTGGGCAAACAAATGTTTTCACATCGTTTATGTATGGGATCAGAATTTTTATTTATTAATAACTTTTTCGGTCATTTACGGACTTTTGAAATATATAGTTACAATTTTCATATTTTCGTATTCAAATATCTTTTTAAAATGAATAACCATTCTAAATGACAAATCATATGGATAGCGGTGTAGTGATGTTCAAAACTGTAATTTTAGCTTTCATAATTAATCAATTTCATTTCGAAATAATAATTAAAAGTAATTAATAAATTGCTTGTTTTATGACCTTTCCATTGATCAAAAAAATATTGATACAATTTATATTGTAAGAAAGTTTAAGCCATAAGTAAAACATCACTGTTTATAAAAAACAATGATGTTTGGTGTCTGCCCACCTAAACACTTTCTCACCAGTTCTAAATATAGAAAATACAGTTCGGATTTGTACACAAACACAGTCTCTCTTATAGAGTCATCATGACCGTCTTGTCTTATTTATGATATACTTATATATGAGTAGGGCAGGGAACAGGAAGGGAAACATCAAGTTCTTTTTTTATTTTATATCTAAATAGATGAATGTCTAACCTACTGCATGAACACAATATTTTATGCAACAAACATAATATTGATTATGCCGGAGTTAAGTCAAGAAAAGATTTCAGTATAAGATTCCAGATCAATACAATTAAAGACATATACACATGTACATGCTTAGTAATATTAATTAAGTTGGTATAGATTAATTAGAGATAGGAATCTCGTGTAAATGTAATAAAATGATAAGATTTGACCTTTATTCAGTTATAAACCTGTGTTGGGAGGCCAGCTCCTGATTTGTTTCTGAAAATGTCCAAAGGCTAGGTTTCTTTCTGTAACCTAGACTTACTGATGCATTGGCCAGGAGAGCTAAGAAACTTCCCAATAGAGTTGAAGGCCTGTCTCCAAACCTATCAGTCCTTGGGCAAGGCACTGTATCACTATTTCTTTACTCCTTCAAGCTCTGCTGTAAGGTATAATTGGTTTTAATTGTTCTCAAAAGAGGGGTGGTAATCTACATAGAGATTCTATAACATTATATTAAATTATTTTACAAAACAAAGGTGAATGACATTATCTTTTCCAAAATCAAATAATTGTTGTCAGTAAAGAATGAACTTCAAGGTAAAGTTTCTGTAGCTATAGATATAAGTTTGTTCCGGTTACTAATTGCTGTGCTTCTTTAAACGGATAGAAAGCAAATATAATTATAATGTCATAGATGTTAGATAGTATTCAAGCATATCTCACAGGGCGTGAATAGTTAAGTGGGTGTTTTATTATTATTTTTTCATCAATGATGCAGATCAACACACCCATTCATTTATAATGTAATTTGGAAATTGTCGTTTTGTAAACAGGAGTAAATTTATGTATTTCTTACAAGTGTATTTTGGTTTTAAATCTGGGGTAAGTAAAAGCAAAAAACTGTTGGATAAATTGCTTTAAATTGTACTGTGCATAATTTCCCAACTGCTGTTAAATTGAAGTAATATTTGCTTGGAATAGATTGTTTCTTATATTTCTTATAATTTAGCAGTTATTCAGCAATGGTATATCAGGATAAGAAACAGACTCAGTCTGAATCATAGTGTTGAATTTATATTCATGAGCATTTAAATATGTTAACAAATCTTTGAAATGAAACTTGAAGTTATGAAAAATATATTTATGTTTTTTAATATTTTAATAATTTCATTACTTTCAGTAAATTCACACGGGAAAATTTGCCATAATATTTGATGAGAATACAGCTTTATGATGTAATTCGCCCTGTATGCGTAATTAACTAAATAAAGTAAATCTCTTCCATTTCATTTTTGATTCAGATTATTTTGAGATAATAGAAAAGGATTACGTCTGAAACATCAAGATTTTGTGGAAGAAAGTGAACTTAAACAATGAGCCTGAAGAGTATTTGCTGTATAGGAGCAGGGTACGTTGGCGGCCCCACCTGTAGTGTGATAGCTTATAGATGTCCCGATATTAAAGTCACTGTTGTGGACCTCAGTGTGGAGAGGATCACACAGTGGAACTCTGATGTTCTTCCTATTTTTGAGGTAAGTCTTATTTAAGTGATTCAGAAATCTACAGTTTTTCTTCAAAGTCTGTTTATAAGAATTTGTCACATTACCTACTCAATTTTCTATTAAATAATGATATCTATAGAAGATCCTAAATGGAAGTATAGGAAAAAAACCATGAAAACTGTTAGCAGACTCTGGTGTCATTGAGTCTGTTCATAAGAGATAATGAAATGTGCAACGCCTCTCACACTCCTAGCACCAGCTTTTAAGTGGAACTCTATTACATGCATGTACATATTGAATGGACTCCATGATCCCAAAGGCCAATAAAATATAATAACAGCCAAGTAAGGGGAGGCTTTTTACAGTTTTTTAGCTCACCTGTCACAAAGTGACAAGGTGTGCTTTTGTGATCGCACGGTGTCCATGCGTCCGTCCGTGCGTCCGTCCGTAAACTTTTGCTTGTGACCACTCTAGAGGTCACATTTTTCATGGGATCTTTATGAAAGTTGGTCAGAATGTTCACCTTGATGATATCTAGGCCAAGTTCGAAACTGGGTCACGTGCCGTCAAAAACTAGGTCAGTAGGTCTAAAAATAGAAAAACCTTGTGACCTCTTTAGAGGCCATATATTTCACAAGATCTTCATGAAAATTAGTCAGAATGTTCACCTCGATGATATCTAGGTCAAGTTCGAAACTAGGTCACATGCCATCAAAACTAGGTCAGTAGGTCTAAAAATAGAAAAGCCTTGTGACCTCTCTAGAGGCCATATATTTCACAAGATCTTCATGAAAATTGGTCAGAACGTTCACCTTGATGATATCTAGGTCAAGTTTGAAACTGGGTCAGGTGCGGTCAAAAACTAGGTCAGTAGGTCAAATAATAGAAAACCTTGTGACCTCTCTAAAAGCCATATATTTCATGAGATCTTCATGAAAATTAGTCAGAATGTTCACCTTGATGATATCTAGGTCAAGTTCGAATGTGGGTCACGTTCCCATCAAAAACTAGGTCAGTAGGTCAAATAATAGAAAAACCTTGTGACCTCTCTAAAGGCCATATTTTTCATGGGATCTGTATGAAAGTTGGTCTGAATGTTCATCTTGATGATATCTAGATCAAGTTCGAAAGTGGGTCACGTGCCTTCAAAAACTAGGTCAGTAGGTCAAATAATAGAAAAACCTTGTGACCTCTCTAAAAGCCATATTTTTCATGGGATCTGTATGAAAATTGGTCTAAATGTTCATCTTGATGATATCTAGATCAAGTTCGAAACAGGGTCATGTGCGATCAAAAACTAGGTCAGTAGGTCTAAAAATAGAAAATCTTGTGACCTCTCTAGAGGCCATACTTATGAATGGATCTCCATAAAAATTGGTCAGAATGTTCACCTTGATGATATCTAGGTCAGTTTTGAAACTGGGTCACGTGCCTTAAAAAATTAGGTCAGTAGGTCAAATAATAAAAAAAACCTTGTGACTTCTCTAGAGGCCATTCTTTTCATGGGATCTGTATGAAAGTTGGTCTGAATGTTCATCTTGATGATATCTAGGTCATGTTTGAAACTGGGTCAACTGCAGTCAAAAACTAGGTCAGTACGTCTAAAATTATTAAAATCTTTTGACCTCTCTAGAGGCCATATTTTTCAATGGATCTTCATGAAAATTGATCTGAATGTTCACCTTGATGATATCTAGGTCAGTTTCGAAACTGGGTCACGTGCGGTCAAAAACTAGGCTAGTAGGTATAAAAATAGAAAAACCTTGTGACCTCTCTAGAGGCCATACTTTTCATGAGATCTTCATGAAAATTAGTGAGAGTGTTCACCTTGATTTCTAGATAAAGTTCAAAACAGGGTCACGTACCTTCGAAAACTAGGTCATTAGGTCAAATAATAGAAAAACCTTGTGACCTCTCTAGAGACCATATTTTTCAATGGATCTTAATGAAAATTGGTCAGAATTTTTATCTTGATAATATCTAGGTCAGGTTCAAAACTGGGTCACATGAGCTCAAAAACTAGGTCACTATGTCAAATAATAGAAAAAACGATGTCATACTCAAAACTGGGTCATGTGGGAAGAGGTGAGCGATTCAGGACCATCTTGGTCCTCTTGTTACTTTTTATTCCTATTTGAATTACTGCATAATCTTTTCAGTATGAAAGTTTTGATCAGTATTATATCTTGAATAACATAGATTTGCAATATTAAACTTACAAAATGGATGTGGTGCTAGATCACAAATTTGTCATTGGTACGTCCCATACACAAGATAGATACTAATGTGAAACAAGTTTGTACAGGTGTTTTCCTAAGATTCTCAAAACATTTTAGTAGTTAGATATCTGAATATTGTGCAGCTATTGAGTACAATTCAGACTGAATGTTGTGGTGATGTTGAATATATATTTAGTAGTCACACACTGTTCACAATTACAATAGTACAAAGAAGAACTGCATACAATATAGTGTGGCTATTTGAATTATGGGTTTAGTTATTGCACTTGTTTGTTGGCATCAGCACCCGCATTCCGCTTTAGCGTCCACATTCCAATTTGTTTGTTTTTTTGTAAAGTGGTATATCAGTACAAACCACTTGAATGTGTGAATAGACTGATAATGATTAGTCACAAACTTGGTTAAAGTACTTGAATAAAGGAGTTTCAGGTAAATAGTTTTATTAAATTTGCATCATTGGTAACAATGGGACATCCTGCATAGAGATGTCTGTTTGTAACAAAAAATTTATATTTTAATATTACAGCCAGGTTTAGATGACATAGTGAAGTCAGTACGGAACAAGAATCTGTTTTTCTCCACAGACATCACAGCTGCCATCAATGAAGCTGATCTCATTTTTATTTGTGTTAATACACCAACCAAAAGTTATGGACTTGGAAAGGTAATAACTGATTAATCTTTATAGTTCTTATAGTGTAGAGCGTTGGTCTACGGATCGCGGGGTCGCGAGTTCGATCCTCAAGCGGGGCGTATGTTCTCTGTGATTATTTGATAAACAACATTGTGTCTGAAATCATTCGTCCTCCACTTCTGATTCATGTGGGGAAGTTGGCAGTTGGCAGTTACTTGTGGAGAACAGGTTTGTACTGGTACAGAATCCAGGAACACTGGTTAGATTAACTGCCTGCCATTATATGACTGAAATACTGTTGAAAAACAATGTAAAACCCAATCAAACAAATAAATATTACAACACTTGAACAGTGTTTTAAAGGATCTTAAACATTGAAAAGACGGGGAAAATAAATGAAAGCCTAGTTTTGCATTTGTTAGCAGTTGTGTAGTTGAATCAATATTCACTGACTTAATGGCCCATTGATTATAATACATACAGAGAGTGTACTGGGTAGATAATTTTGTTCATACTACATATCTAGAATATAAGTGAAACTTCAAATATACCGTATGTTAAAAGCCTGTTTGAGCATCCCATTTTTAATGAAGTTTGTCTTGACTACTTTTCCTGTGTTAATGGTAGGATTTGATGGAAATTTCACACAAATGATCAGTAGCAGGCCCAGTTATACATATATGTCAAAGGTTTTATGACTAAAAGATTTTTTATTGAGTTATGGCTTTTTGATTTTTAGGTTGACTTTTTGAAGAAAAAGTAGAGCTATTGCACTCGCCCAGGCACTGGTGTCGCCATTGGTTAATGTTTTTGACAAAGTTAGATATCTCTGTTACTATCAACGCTTTTGACTTGAAACATAAAATAGTTATTAACTATTTAAGTCTACACCAGGAAAAACAATCCCAATAAGTTTGATTTGAATTCTGAGTTATGCCCCTTTCTAACTTAGAATATTTTGGTTAAAGTTTTATATAATGTCAAATATTTCTGTTTCTTTCAAAGTTATTGACTTGAAACTTAAAATTGTTATTTACTATCAAAGGCTACACCAGAAGAAACAATCGTCATAACTCTGATTAAAAATTTTCAGTACATGTTTCATTGAAATAAGTTAATATGTACTTCCATGTTCTATAACAGATATTGATAATATATTATGTTTAAATCAGGGAAGAGCTGCAGATCTGAAATACATAGAGTCAGCTGCCAGAATGATTGCAGATGTTGCGTCACAGTCTAAAATTGTTGTAGAGAAAAGCACAGTACCAGTCAAAGCTGCAGAAAGTATCAGCAATATACTGAGAGCTAATCAGAAACCAGGTGTCAAATATCAGGTGAGATAGAGAGAGAAATATGTTTCTATTCAGAAACCACAGGGCTTTTTCCAGCGGGCCCATGTGGCCTAATATGGGCCCATTCCCAATTGCAGTTAGGCTCCATTTTTCCAAAATTGGGATTTGTTTCTTTGGATTGGGAATTTTTTGCCTCCATTGAAAATAAGCTTTTTATAATTTGAAAAAATTCTTGCGTATTAAGTTTTGTTCGCTGATGAAATCAAACATATTGTTGGAAAACCCAACCTGTTACTATTTTAGTAACACAGCAGTCAGCAAAAATAAATGTACGATTGTGCCAGAATATTTTATGTTTTGTAAGTAAAAACCTTTCAAAACACAAAAATTCATTAATATTTATTGAATAAGGTACCCCAAAACATGGTGACAGTAGTTCTTACACAATTAAAATATAATGTCACATACTTGTGACTCAATTTTTTCGCACGGACACACACACACACTACCTTTTGGACAATGCAGTTGTAATTGTGGAGAAAACAAGAGAAAATGTAAAAAAAATTAAACATGACAAATGAAGAGTTATGCTATCTCTGTCAAGAATCAGCAAATTAGACAAAAAAATCCTGGAAAATAAATTCTATAATTTTCAGTAGGGGAAACTTTAAATTTGTAATTTATTTCAATGTATACCAGTAAAACTTGAACCTAATAAGATTAAATATCAAAATTCACAATTTCTAGTTTATTTGACGATATATTTCTACCAAATTTTAATAATTTACCATGTAAAAAATTCCCAATTTGACCAGGGGCCTTTTCCAAAAAACTCTAGAAGATGCCCCGAACCAGGAGTTGGATATCAGGTATTAGACACAGACTATATTGCCAGTCAGAAACCAAGTGTCGAATATCAGGTAAGAAATATTGGCCAAATACTGCCAATTGGAAACCAGGAGTTAAATTTCAGGAAAGGCAGAGGCGTTTACTTCCAATCAAAAACCAGAAAAGAGATGTCAAATATCAGGAAAAAAGACGAAAAAAAATTGTAACAACATACATTCGTTGCGTCAATGTGATCAATACAATTATTTATCAGTTATTCATCAAACACCAATTCATAACATTTAGCATGCTGGACACGATTGGTTCTGCTTTTGTGACTAGTGTAGATCATGATCAGCCTGCACATCTGTGTAGTCTGTTAATCTATAAAATAGTTTACAGGGTAGGTGATGCTCAACCCAGCCAAGGTTATTCTTATGTAAGACATGAAAAATGTAAATTGCTCAAATGAGCCCAGGAGCTTGAACCATCAATGCTCACACATGCCATGTTTCACTTGATTGTGCCAGTCAGCAACCAGGAATCTTAGATAGAAGAGCCTAATATAACAAATCAGAATCTGGAATTGGAATTCAGATGTTGTTCAAAGAGCAAAATACTAGTAGTCAGAAATTCAGAATTAGTTCTGGTAAGAAAAATGATACTGATAAATACTAGTATATGGTTGAAAAGTGTGTACAGTTATATCTGAAATTGTGTCCTAAAATGGTTTTTAGGTGTTTAGTCATAAACCCACACAGACCTCTATAGAGTAATGCATGTTGACATTACTTTGACCCGTCTGACAGGGGGCCATTTTTCCTCACTTTGATTTGTTGAAACAGATGTTGAGACAATGAAAATATCAGATACATATTAAGTTTTTTTCTTGATCAATACCTGTATATATACATATTACTGTAGGTTATTTAGAATTTATTGATTGAATCCTTATCTTGATATAGCAAGCAGAAGATGTATTGAAGATGCTCTTATATTACTGGGACATAAAAATACTGTATTTCATTGTGGTATGAATCAGTTGGTTAATTTCTGCCTTACTGGTGTCAATTTGAACCTCATTGGCACTGGAACCATCCAACTTGATAGCAGGTCAGTGGGTCTCTCTAGTCTAGTGGCCCGAAGTAATACTTGGATGCTGACATATGGTCTTTATCTTTCATTAGTATTCCCCCATTTACTGCATGTTGTTTTTTTCCCCCACAAATTTGCTCTCTGCTGAATTAATCATTTTCACAAACTTGTTCCTTACTCAGTGTGTTTCACAGATAAGTTCTGTACCAATTACATCTTTTTCACATATTTGCTCTGAAATCACTTATTATTATTAATAGCCTTTTTCACAAGATTTCTCTCTACTCACTTTACCTTTTTCAACTTTTTGGGCATCCCCACATAGAAATAACAATATAAAGTTATAAGGTGAAGATTGCAATGCAGTTATGCTTTTGATCCTCGATTTACAAAATTATTAACCTTTAGCCTGCTAAATTTCTAAAATGGACTGGTGCAATAATGCACGGATGTGCATGCTGATGTTGGTCTGCACTGGTTGCAAAAGTAGAAGCACTTGCCGCCAGCAGGTTAAAGGTTTATTAAGAAACATAATCAGAATCAAAACTCATGATTGTCTTTAAATTAATTGTTGTAAACTGTCCTGGCTATAATGTGGAACATGACAGCAAAAATAATTCAACATGCCTTATTGCTGTTAAATGGCACAGGGTATAAAAATGAAACAAGAACAGTCACAATAGCTCACTGGTAGTCACTGGTGTGCCTAATTTGAGTACAGGGAGTTGGAGGTTTTGCTTCCTAGCCATGTCATTGCCAAAGATTAGTGAAAAATGGTACTGTTTTCCCCCATTGCTTTGCACTCAGTATTGAAAGGCTGTACTTGGAGATAAAATAAGCTGATGTAAGTATTTGTTGCTGGCTATCTAGTTGGTTGCACAAGTAAAAGAAATGAGCTTTTTCAGCTCATGATGTCAAGCATACCTTTATCTTAATCAAAGTAAAATATTAGCATTTAGTAGTGGTAGACTTGTAGCAAATTGCCTTCTCGTGTCTGTAGTTATTATGTTGTTAAACTGGTGATAATATCTTTTTATTTTATTTCTTTGAAAGCTTTGCAATAACAACAAGACATTTAGTTTTTGAGTGATGTAGAATTTATTAAGTATGAAAAAAAAAACATAATTTCTTTCTGCTGTTAATGTAAAGCACTTAGAATATTTCTACTGACAGTGTCATTGAAATTATAGGTACATTTGACATTGATTTGATCTAAACTGAAGAGAAGGGTGAAGTTTAAACTTGTACAAAATATGAAATATGGGGCTGTTACAAACATATATTATTTTCAAGGGGTATTGTACTTCAGTGCAATGTATTTGTGGGAAGGAGAAATATGAAATAAGTGTAAAATGGTGTATATTTTGGCGAATAATATGATGATTTATTGTTTGCAGTATTTAAGCAACTAGTTCATACTTTTCAGGCAAAAATTATTTCCTCTCAAAAATATAGGTGTAATAAAAGTGACCTGTGGTACAAACTTGAAAATTTGCAAGATTTCTTTATAAATTACTGAAAAATTATGCAGAATTTAGACAACAAATTTATGGTTTCAAAGTAAGGGAGAAAATCAACATTTATCTTGCTTTTCTACCAATATCTAACACTTATTTCTCCTTACTTTATCAATTTTAGTGTCTTATAATTATACATTCTATCATGCCAAACTTGGTGGAAATGAGCAATACATGTTCAAAAATTCCATTACATCTGCGTGCAAGTAGCTTTAATATTCCCTTTATATTTAGTCTAAAGATAAGCTGTCTGTGAAGAATGTGTATTATATATTAAGTATGTACTTAATGAAAAAAACATCATCCTATTGGAACAGCTGGTGTTTATTTCACTTTGATGTTTTTCTTTGCTATTGTTTAAAAATGAAAGTCAATATTAGGAGAAAATGTTCTCACTAAGACTTGTATATTTTATGGAGGATTATAATGTGCATGAATGTGATTAACATTACATTAGTGTAATAGCCCTTGAAATATATTCCAAAGACATATGGCATGCATTTAGTTTAACTGAATACAAGCTTGATATCTATTTGACATCCTTGAGAAAAACTGATACAGGAATCTTACAGGGAAGCCCACTTAGCTTTTAAACCTAATTTGCAGCTGTATGTGTTTTGCCAGCATATCCACTAAATCATTTCCCCTCAATCCCACCATAAATAATGGCGTTATATTTCTAAATTTTTTTCTGTATCGGGATCAGACTTTCCTTATTACTCACTCTTACCATTGAAATGATTGCCTCCCTTGTTACAGGTTCTGTCCAATCCTGAATTTCTGGCTGAAGGTACGGCAGTGAAAGATTTGTTAAATCCTGATCGAGTTCTGATTGGCGGAGAACAGAACCACGATGGTCAGCAGGCCATAGCTACCCTGGCCTGGGTGTACAAACACTGGGTACCGGAGGATAATGTTATCACTATGAACACTTGGTCATCTGAACTCTCAAAACTGGTATTGTTTTATTTAAGTATCTATTTTGTTATTTCAGTATTTAAGTGAATATTTGAAAATTTGACACTGGAACAGTTTCAAATCATTGTAAGAAAGGGTTATTTTCCATGAAAATTGAACGGCCTAATTTTTGTAATAAAAATTTGAACATTTATTTTATATTAGTATTGGTATTCACATAACATGCAGTTGAGCAAGGTAAGGGGACTAACTGCATCATATCATATTGTCATAATGTAGTGCTCTCTGAAAAAGAAGATAGAAATAACTGACAAAATATGAACACAAATTACTGTCATTCTTACCGACGTACATTTTGGCTTAGGGTTTAATGCCGTGTTTCAGCAGTATCTCAGCCATATACATGCAGACCTTGCCATCTCTCCAGGAAAGGACCTGTACTAGACTCACAACTTTCTCACATAAAGATTCATGGTCTGTCCAGAGTGTGAGAGTGAGTCCTTTTCAAACGGTAGTCAAATAGTGTTTGCTATACAAATTGTGTCCATTACACAAACCTCGGTTACAAAGAACCAGTTCGCTATATGGATATAAGGAACCTTGGTTATAAGGAACAATTTTTAGAGGTCCAAAGCTGTTCCTTATTAGTGAGGTTTACTGTATGTTTTATATGACTTTAATGAAAGTTATGGCCTTTGTTTGTCTTTGAAAAAGTCAAATAGTAAAGCACTTTGTATTATGGACAGTTGTTGATGATTAGTCTGAGATATACAGGGTTATGTCAACATGTCTGACATGGACTGAATGAACACAGTATGAATCTGTTGCCTTGCTTGTATAATACAAATATTAATCAAGAGCATAATGCAAAAAGGGACAATTTGCCTTCTTTGTCTGTACATGTACGTTGAAAGGAAAATAACTGCAAGATGCTACATTTATGTAAACGGCTGTGTAAATGTGTGTTTGCAGGCTGCTAACGCATTCCTTGCTCAAAGAATCTCCAGTATAAATGCCATGTCAGCAGTCTGTGAGTATACCGGGGCAGATGTATCTGAGGTGGCACATGCAGTTGGCATGGACTCCAGAATTGGCAATAAATTTTTGAAAGCTAGTGTTGGTAAGTGTATCATAGATATTTTCATGATAAATTCTGTGGGGGCTGCAGTAGCCGAATGGCTAAGGTCGCTGACTTCAAATCACTTGCCCCTCATCGATGTGGGTTCGAGCCTCACTGGGGACATTGAATTCTTCATGTAAGGAAGCCACCCAGCTGGCTTACGGAGGTTCTACCCAGGTGCCCACTCGTGATGAAGTATTGCACGGAGGGGCACCTGGGGTCTTCCTCCACCATCAAAGCTAGCAAGTCGCCATTTGACCTAAAATTGTGTTGGTGCAATGTTAAACCCAACAAAATAAATAAATAAGTTTAGGAATTTTGGTAACCTGTACCAGACCAATACAATGATGAAGATGTAATGCAACTGAGTAAATTTAACAATATAACATCTCTAAGACTTATTCCATTCCTAAACTTTGTTGAATGGCATTGCCAGTCTGTAAGGTGCAGGTACACAGTCAAGTGGCTAGCACACACAGGCTGCCAGTCAGCAGCAGTACTTTTATTTATCATATATCTATATACATTCTGTCAAAAATATGGCTTGTATTTTACAAGTAAATACGAACAGGCCAAAAAATCTATATTGTACTGTTTGTATTGCATGTTGCCAGACTGCTTTTATTTACTACAATAGCTAACATTGATAAATTGTTAAAACATTAAAGATTTCATTCAGTTACAAAACAACAAACTAAAAGATGGAGGTATACCAGTAAAATTAAAGGGTCATTATAACAGTAGCAAGATCTGGGAATTCGTATTGGGTTCTTTCTTGCAAGCCTCATGTTTTCCGACCTGGCAAAACCCACTTGAGCCAAATACAGCAGCCCAGATCATGCTACTATTATAATGACCCTATTATATTGTCCCTTCTATTAGACTAAGACTTTGCAAATAACGTTTATAATAATTGAGCCGCGCCATGAGAAAACCAACATAGTGGCTTTGCGAATAGCATGGATCCAGACCAGCCTGCGCATCCGCACAGTCTGGTCAGGATCCATGCTGTTCGCTTTTAAAGCCAACTGCAATTGGAGAAACTGTTAGTGAACAGCATGGATCCTGACCAGACTGCACGGATGCGCAGGCTGGTCCGGATCCATGCTGGTCACAAAGCCACTATGTTGGTTTTCTCATGGCACGGCTCATATTTTGACTGGTACTTTTAAGTTAGAAGTCAGTGATATTGATCATAAGAATCTGTTTTATTTATACTAAAGTTAATCTCAAAGTAATGCTATTTTAATGAAATGCAGCCCTGATTCAGAGACAGAATGTTACTAAAAATAACTTTGTTTTGAAAAGATGAACCAGTTATAGGGAAAGCTAGTATTGGTAAGTTTACATAGCACAAGGATTCTCCTTGTAAAAGTTTCAAATGTGGACTATGACTTTTTAGCTCGACTATTCAAAGAATACTCTAGCTATTCTACCCATCCTGGCGTCGGCGTCACACCTTGGTTAAGTTTTTGCATGCAGGTACATACAGCTATAATTTAAAGGCATATAGCTTTGAAACTTATTTTTTTCTTTTTCTAGATCAATTACCAACCTCACTGTGTCAAGTCCTGTAACTCTGACATGTATTTTGAGCAAATTATGCCCCCTTTTGGACTTTTTTGGAAAATTCTGGTTGAAGTTAAGTTAGAAGTCAGTGATATTGATCATAAGAATCTGTTTTATTTATACTAAAGTTAATCTCAAAGTAATGCTATTTTAATGAAATGCAGCCCTGATTCAGAGACAGAATGTTACTAAAAATAACTTTGTTTTGAAAAGATGAACCAGTTATAGGGAAAGCTAGTATTGGTAAGTTTACATAGCACAAGGATTCTCCTTGTAAAAGTTTCAAATTTGGACTATGACTTTTTAGCTCGACTATTCAAAGAATACTCTAGCTATTCTACTCATCCTGGCGTCGGCGTCACACCTTGGTTAAGTTTTTGCATGCAGGTACATACAGCTATAATTTAAAGGCATATAGCTTTGAAACTTATTTTTTTCTTTTTCTAGGTCAATTACCAACCTCACTGTGTCAAGTCCTGTAACTCTGACATGTATTTTGAGCAAATTATGCCCCCTTTTGGACTTTTTTGGAAAATTCTGGTTGAAGTTTTACATGCAAGTTACTATCTACAAAACTAATGCAGATATTGAATTGAAACTTCACATGTGTCTTCAGGGTTATAAAACTAGTTGATAGCAGCAAGTTCCATAACTCTGACCTTCATTTTGGCCAAATTATGCCCCCTTTTGGACTTAGAAAATCCTGGTTAAAGTTTTGCGTGCAAGTACATACAGCTATTACTAAAAGGCATATAGATTTGAAACTTATTTTTTCATTTTCTAGATCAATTACCAACTTCACCGGATCAAGTCCCATAACTCTGACATGTATTTTGGGCAAATTATGCCCCCTTTTGGACTTAGAAAATCCTGGTTAAAGTTTTGCATGCAAGTACATACAGCTATTACTAAAAGGCATATAGAATTGAAACTTATTTTTTCTTTTTCTAGATCAATTACCAACCACACTGGGTCAAGTCCCATAACTCTGAGATGTATTTTGGGCAAATTATGCCACCTTTTGGACTTACTATCTCCAAAACTAATGCAGATATTGAATTGAAACTTCACATGTGCCTTTGAGGTTATAAAACTAGCTGATAGCATCAAGTCCCATAACTCTGATATGCATTTTGGTCAAATTATATCACCTTTTGAACTTAAAACTCTTTTGATATTTAACCTTTTTGGGTAATATTTTCCTGCTTCTGGGACAATATTTCGAATAGTCGAGCTTGGCTGTCTTACAGACAGCTCTTGTTTAATTACTTGCTCAGGTGGTGCCCAACCTTTGGAAAACCTCTTCAAATTTTGAGAATCTAACATACAAAGTTTTTACTTGGTTAAATATTCAGTACCTTGTTTATTAAACTGGGAGTTAAAGATCTGAAAGTTTTAAGAGAGATTTCTCGAGTTTTGTGGGAAATAGCATAATTATCGAATAAGCACATGGTCCAATAAATTGAACATTTAGTAAATGTAAAACTTTGTATGATGTTCTGGTACAAAAATAATTGAAACAATCAAGAATTAGTGTGTGTAATGAATTGAACATTTAGAATAAAGTTGTTTAAAGAATTTTTTGTATCTAGTATCAACAGAAAATATTGCCCTTTATTGACAAAACTAAATTGTTAAAATCTTCCCTTTTGATACTTAATTTCAATATAAAAATATTGAGTCATAAAAGTTAGGTGTATGAAACAATCATGTTACACACATTAATTCTCTAATATTTGAAATCTTGATGAACAGGGCTGCCATTTCCTAGTCATTCTTTGAGATTGATTTGATAATGGAGAATATTAAGTGTAACATTACACTTACTTTTCCTTTAACCATTTATGTATATAGTGCAAGAATTGAAAATCATTCATTTTTCAGAGAATGTAGTTTTTTACTGATTATTGGAATCAGAACATTCATTGCAGTATCTAGTTACTAGCATTCTATGAATCAAAATATTCATGTAAGACAGTCTGATAGAATGGCAGCTCTGTAATTGTTTTATACATGTACGTGGTAAAATGCTTGTTCTTCCATCCAAATGTTCACTTCAACAGGTTGCAGATGAATGACTTTTATCATTTAGAAATTGGGCTTTTGATTTTGAAAGGTTGAATGGAAAGTTTCTATGATGGGAAAAAATGGAGACTGAGTTCTATCTTCATTGATACTTTTTAGCTCGACTTTTCGAAGAAAAAGTAGAGCTATTGTACTCACCCTGGCGTCAGCGTCGCCGTTGGTTAAAGTTTTTGATAAAGTCACATAACCCTGTTACTATCAAAGCTTTTGACTTGAAACTTAAAATAGTTATTTACTATCAAAGTCTATACCAGGAGAAATAATCCCCATAACTCTGATTGAATTTTGACAGGATTATGTCCCTTTTTAACTTAGAAATTTTGGTTAAAGTTTTTGATAAAGTCTATATCTCTGTTACTGTCAAAGCTATTGACTTGAAACTTAAAATACTTATTTACTGTTAAAGTCTACACCAGGAGAAACAATCCCCATAACTCTGGTCTGAATTTTTACAGAATTATGCCTCTTTTTAACTTAGAATTTTTTGTTAAAGTTTTTGATAAAGTCAAATATCTCTGTTACTATTAAAGCTTTTGAGTTGAAACTCAAAATAATTATTTACTATCAAAATCTACACCAGGAGACACAATTTCCATTACTCTGAATTGAAATTTGACAGAGTTATGTCCCTTTTTAACTTGGATTTTTTTGTTAAAGTTTTTGATAAAGTCAAATATCTCTGCTACTATCAGAGCTATTGACTTGAAACTTAAGATACTTGTTTACCATCAAAGTCTACACCACAAGAAACAATCCTCATACTCTGATTGAATTTTGACAGAATTATGCCCTTTTTAACTTAGAATTTTTTGTTAAATATCTCTATTACTATTAAGGCTTTTTACTTGAAACTCAAAACAGTTATTTACTACTAAAGTTTACACCAGGAAACACAATTCTCATAACTCTGATTTGAAATTTGACAGAGTTATGTCCCTTTTTAACTTGGATTTTTTTTTACTGGCAAAGCTCTAATTCAGAGTCAAGCACTGAGAAAAGTCGAGGGCGCTGTCGTACGGACAGCTCTTGTTTTCTATGCATTCTGCATACAGTAAAACATGCTTTAGCAGTCACTTCTATTGTGCAGCAAGCCTGTCTTAAGCAGCCAGTGTCTCATTTCCCAAAATGGTCATTCATTCTGTAAATTACCTGCATTAAGCAGCCACCTGCTGTAAGCAGCCATTTTTCCCCACTCCCGTTGCTGGCTGTCTTAAGACAGGTTTTACTGTATTATGCAAGAAGATGAAAAATAAAGATATTTTCTTTCTGATTCTACTACACCAATAAAATCAATAATAAGACTTCCAGTATGGGAAGTTTTTTTTGCCAGCGTCACATGGCACTCTGATAATTGATAAAACCTGTTGGAAGATCCTTTGAAGTATAGCAAACAACCAGTCAAAATACTAGCAGACTTGGTTTGATTGTGTCTGTTTATGAGAGGTAATGGAAGTGTGCACAACCCCTCTTGCCCCCCAAGTGCTGACTTAAGCAGAACCCTATCTAATGAACAGATTCCATAATCCTAAAGGACCAGTATATGTAATAACACGAGTGTTACGGTAATCACATGACCCTTAAAAACTGTTTTTTTGACAGTTTGCATGATCTATAAGATGATCCCTTGGAAGCATACCACACAAGCAAAATAATAGCAGACTCTGCCAAATCATTGTATTTTTCACACATACTTAAACTTCTTTTGCATTATTTATGCATACATGCCATTAATTTTTCCGGACCTTTCGGATTGATTAAATTCGATTTTCCCTTTGTCGGGACAATCCGTGACATTAGTGTTAGTCTGTTTCAAGCATAAATATCATAAAAATTATATGCAGTTTCCGGAGTTAATTGTTTCCTCGCTTAGGAATATTTTGTTGCAATGTGTAGCTTTTAAGGAGGTAAATTAGGGAATTACGTCTTAGTTCGGCAGTGAATTGTTTGGTTTCGCCGAGGAGAATGAATTGGGAGCAGTATATACGAATGAATAACCTGTCATCGTGATTTAGAATGCTTATTTAGTTAATCTTTTTAAAGCTTCAATGTTTACCTATCATTAATTAAAATGGAATCCTCAAGGAATTAAAATAAAGTCTTTTAGATAAAATCGATATAAAATATTTTCGGTTGGGTCAATTTTCAGGATCGGCCGGCAAGGCATTCAATGTAGTCAAAGTTTATATTTAGAATATGTGTGACAATAATCTACATTTTGAAAGAATTACAACCTTTTCAAATAACTTAACATTTAATTGACGTTATCGCCTTTTCTTCAGTTAAGGCTACATGTCTTCACCGCCTACTATGCTAAAACAAGATTTCAGCTATTGTTAACTAATTTACATTGTATAAAACTGTTATGAAATGCATAATTTTGTCAATTCTTAACGGCATCAAATAGCCTGACTGAAATATCTGGGTCATCAAAGGTTATTGCGCATATGAGTGGATCGAGCTAGCTTAATAAGGTCCGCTCGAGGCATGAAACTGATTATCGTATAATTAGGAATAACAATGTGACACCGTACTGTTTATTGTGTTTTAAAATTCACCAATTTATAGGCAAAAAAATTTTTTTGGTGGGGAGTTATTTTAGTTTTTCTTATTTTTAATTTTCGGACATTTCACACTGTCCGGTCAACCGGGACGTGTATTTGAGATTTCCGGACAATCCGGGACACAATCCGAGAACTAATGACAGTATGTATTGATACATCACATCATGTTTTAGGTATACTGTATAAAATAAACTTCTCCCATTAGCTCAAAGGAATGCTTGGAGCTTAATTATTTATTGCTTACAAGATTGACCTGTCACTGAAACAAGTATTATTATGAGAGATTTACCAAAGGTTGTTGCTTTCATGTTAGATTTTTATTCTCACTGGACAAATTAAAGCGGTAACATTCACTGTAATCTTTTGAGTACTCTTTTAAAATGGCATTTGTGCACAGTGCAGTAAGTGGACAGTAAATGAATGAATAAAGTCCTTTGACAAATAGTTATAGATTCATATATTAAAGCGCTCAATGTTCTTTGGGCTTGAAAATGTGCAAGCCACATTTCCGTTATGAATGTAAATACATTAATTTCCTTGATTAAAATCTTATTCTGATTTTAAATTTGATAAATTTGTCAAGGTTGAATATTACGAATATACTAGTGGTTCTATGGAAACTAGTTTTTTATTATCTCCCTTTATGGCTCTAACTATAACAGTTCATGCGCAGTATTAAAGGCAGTGCTTTTCTAACCATGTAAGTATGCATAACATATGTTTGAAAAGCTGTTTGATCTGTTTTTAATATAGAAATTTAAAGCATTATGGACCTTTAAATGTAAATATAACTATGCAATTGGTTTAGTAAAGCAGTAAATGATGATATATTGAACAGTGATCCTTTTCTTCACAAGCTTCATGTAATTTTCTTTTAATTCAGTCATGAATACATTTAAAAACAGTTTAAGTTGCCTAGGGTGGGTATTCATCAGTATTTAAAATCTGAATGTTCAAAAAAGTTAAATCTTCCTTTTGTTCTGTAATTGATAAATTACAAAAGTTTTCAATGAAAATTTGCATGAATTTGCATTCTGGAGCTACAGAGAGCTTAGCTTTCTTAGTATAAAACAAAGTTAATGGCAAATTGGATATAAATTGGGTATCCCTCACCAAATGGGATAAAGGTGTCTCACTCGAAGTATTCAATGCCTACATAAAGCACTGCAATGCAAATCATTAGAGCTGTCAGTCAGTGATTTTGATGAGAATGTATTACTCACTATAGTATTAATTGTTAGCACAAAGCTGTTAGTCAGTGATTGTGATGGGAATATATTACTCACTATAATAGTTAACTGTTTGCACAGAGCTGTCGGTCAGTGATTGTGATTTGAATGTATTACTCACTTTAGTTAACTATTAACACAGAGCTGTCTGTCAGTGATTGTGATGGGAATATATAACTCGCTATAATAGTTAACTGTTCCCATAGAGCTGTCGGTCAGTGTTTGTGATGGGAATGTATTACTCACTTTAGTAACTGTTAGCACACAGCTGTTGGTCAGTGATTGTGATGAGAATATATAACTCACTATAATAGTTAACTGTTCACACAGAGCTGTCGGTCAGTGTTTGTGATGGGAATGTATTACTCACTATAGTTAACTGTTAACACACAGCTGTCAGTTAGTGATTGTGATGGGAATATATAACTCACTATAATAGTTAACTGTTCGCACAGAGCTGTCGGTCAGTGTTTGTGATGGGAATGTATTACTCACTATAGTAACTGTTAGCACACAGCTGTCGGTCAGTGATTGTGTTGGGAATATATTACCCACTATAGTTAACTGTTAACACACAGCTGTCTGTCAGTGATTGTGATGGGAATATATTACTCACTATAGTTAACTGTTAACACACAGCTATCGGTCAGTGATTGTCATTTGAATGTATTACTCACTATAGTTAACTGTTAACACACAGCTGTCGGTCAGTGATTGTCATTTGAATGTATTACTCACTATAGTTAACTGTTAACACACAGCTTTCGGTCAGTGATTGTGATTTGAATGTATTACTCACTATAGTTAACTGTTAACACACAGCTGTCGGTCAGTGATTGTGATTTGAATGTATTACTCACTATAGTTAACTGTTAACACACAGCTGTCGGTCAGTGATTGTGATGGGAATATATTACTCACTATAGTTAACTGTTAACACACAGCTGTCGGTCAGTGATTGTCATTTGAATGTATTACTCACTATAGTTAACTGTTAACACACAGCTGTCAGTCAGTGATTGTCATTTGAATGTATTACTCACTATAGTTAACTGTTAACACACAGCTGTCGGTCAGTGATTGTGATGGGAATATATTACTCACTATAGTTAACTGTTAACACACAGCTGTCAGTCAGTGATTGTGATTTTAATGTATTACTCGCTATAGTTAACTGTTAACACACAGCTGTCGGTCAGTGATTGTGATGGGAATATAATACTCAATATAGTTAACTGTTAACACACAGCTGTCGGTCAGTGATTGTGATTTGAATGTATTACTCACTATAGTTAACTGTTAACACACAGCTGTCGGTCAATGATTGTGATGGGAATATATTACTCACTATACAGAGCTGTCAGTCAGTGTTTGTGATGGGAATGTGTTACTCAATGTAGTAACTGTTAGCACAGAGCTTTCATTCAGTGATTATTATGGGAATATATTACTCACTACCATAACCATCACTCTAGAATAACTATAACCAGAGGGCTGTAATTACCTTATTCACAGTAAAAACTGATGCAGTTCCTCAAGAGGAAATGTCTATTATAAAAGTTCTTATAGGTATGGTATATTTGCAGGTTTCGGAGGTAGCTGTTTCCAGAAAGATGTCCTCAACCTTGTATACCTGTGTGAGTGTCTCAATCTACCTGAGGTAGCTGATTATTGGCAACAGGTAAAGCCCAGAAAATTCTTACTAAGCTACTAAGGGTAAAGCTGAAAGAAAATTCCACTCATCTGTATGTTTAAAAAATCCTTTTATGCGGAAGCTGTTCAGCTGGCATTGGAAAGTGTAGCTTGATAAATGTGCAGAGGGACACTGGTTTTTTTCCACTATGTAAGCAGGAAAGTGTCAGTTTGACCGGGACTGAAATAGCAAGAAATATAACTAGAATATAGATTGACTGATAATTGTATTACGAAACAAAACAGTTATTTTTTATGATTGTACAAAATGTATTCCTGCTGATACTTGAATGACATGCTAGAATATACCTTGTCTGTAACCAAAACTAACAGGCAAATAGTTTTAACTATTGACTGGAAAGCCTGTCAGTAAATGTATTATTATGTAACATCAAATATAGATTTCCAAGGATTTTGTTTCATGCATTGACTTTTTTTGCCCAGCATATGTGTTAGACTGGTCATATATAACAATGTTGACAGGATGTTTATATATGGATATGTTCAACATACTTACTATATACTCAGACATTTGAAACTATAATTACAGTCCTCTTAGGCTGACTGGTTTAATAAAAGTTGCCTTTTAACAGTCATAGATTTTGTCTGTCATACCTCTGTAATATACATTTCTATTATTCAGGTGATCAACATTAATGAGTACCAGCGAAGGCGATTTGCAAACAGAATTATTCAGTGCTTATTTAATACAGTTACAAACAAGAAGATAGCAATATTTGGATTCTCATTCAAGAAAGACACAGGTGATACAAGGTGAGCAAGCTTGACAAATGTTGTCATAGTAACAGGTTAGCGAACTCTTATTGTATTTTTCCGCATTGCTGCTGTGTGATGACAGACTTGACCATATGCGCTGACAATGGAACATACTTCAGTAAAGGCCTATGGTTTTTCTCCAGTTTATTTTTGCAATGCTTAAATATTAAAGTTTGAAAATATCATCATATAATTGTACCCACCAAACAACGAAGTTGTAAGGGGGCTGTACTGGTTTCAGGTTGTCTGTCTGTCTGTCCGTAGACACAATCATGGTGCATGTTAAGTTCTTTCAGAAAAAAATGCTGCACAGTTGTTTGACTTTGTTTTTGGTTAATATACTATATACACATGTACATACAGTCTGCAATCTTTTGCATTCCTATTCTCCTGAACACTTGCACACAATTTAATGAAACTTCAAGACGCTAGTTGTGCATGATGCATATTACGTTCTTTTAGATAAATAATTTGCAGAGATATGGTAAGTTGTTTTTTGTTACTAGGCTATATATATATATATTGCATATGCAATCTTGTGCGCACCTGATCTGCCAAATCATTGCACACAATTTATTGAAACTTCACACAACTTATCTATACCAACCTTACTTGTGCATGATGCATGTTAAGTTCTTTCAGAAAAATATTCTGCAGAGTTATTGGACTTTGTTTTTTAGCTCACAATGCTCAGGTAAGTTTTTCTGATCGCTCGATGTCCGGCGTCTGTCTGTCTGTCGTCTGTCAACATTTAGCTTGTGTATGCAATAGAGGCTGTATTTTTCAACTGATCTTCATGAAATTTGGTAAGAATGATTACCTTGATGAAATCTAGGCCGAGTTTGAAAGTGGGTCATCTGGGGTCAAAAACTAGGTCACTAGGTCAAATCAAAGAAAAACCTTGTCTATGCGATAGAGGCTGTATTTTTCAATTAATCTTCATGAATTTTGGTCAGAATGATAACTTTGATAAAATCTAGGTTGAGTTCGAAAATGGGTCATCTGGGGTCAAAAAGTAGGTCACTAGATCAAATCAAAGAAAAACCTTGTGTATGTGATAGAGGCTATACAGTTGAACATCAATGGCTCGAACTTGGATCTTTCGAACACCTTGGATCGCTCGAACACTTTGTCCGGTCCCGAATTTAATCCTTCTTTATTCTATATAGTTCTACCTCGGATCACTCGAACTTCGAAAATTCGAACTCTCGAACTCATTTGGTGGTCCCCTTGGCTTAATTACAGTGATAATTACACCTATTCAGTCGAACAGACAATTTGTCGCCGGAATGGCTTGTGTTTACAAAGTTTTTCACACCTCTGCCTGACATTCTCCAAGCTTGTCCTTTAACCGGCGCATGCGTAATTTTCACACGCTTATGTAATTAGCGTTGGTATACGACAAACACATTAAACAAAGTTACGTCCGTTCAGTGCAATGCTTTAATGGGCTTTGATTTATAGGAATAATATTATTTAGAATAATTGAGCAGTGTCTGTCTTTATTTTTTTCTGCATAAAATCGGGAGATCCGATGTCAACTTTCATACTGCTTTGGCATGGCTGAACAACTTGGTAATTTTAAAGGACCCGGAAACGGGGGGATAGCTAAGTCGGCTCCTGGAAAGCAATATATTTGATAATATTTGTACTGAACTATGATTCATAAAGGTTTGTTTTTCATGTCTTTCTATTTGATGCTGTCTTCACCGAAATTCTTATAATTATATTAGTGTTTTATCTGTGTTTTATTTTCATATCTATAT
This sequence comes from Mercenaria mercenaria, assembly GCF_021730395.1. Taxonomy (NCBI): domain Eukaryota; kingdom Metazoa; phylum Mollusca; class Bivalvia; order Venerida; family Veneridae; genus Mercenaria; species Mercenaria mercenaria. Next base: position 24,344,217 of record NC_069365.1, on the reverse strand, counting down.
CAAGTTTGAAAATAAATAATTAAGCATATTTCAGCATTCATTTTTTATTTATGATCATATCATACACACATTTAGGTACAATATGACAATATATTACGATGTAAGGTTTGTAACACACCATGCCCTCGAATTCCCAAATTCAAAATGGCCGCCATTTGGATGGCTCGAACAACGGAAAACTCGAACTAATTTCCACGGGACCCTCGAGTTCGAGCCATCGAAGTTCGACTGTATTTTTCAATTGATCTTCATAAAAAGTAAGTCAGAATGATTGCCTTGATGAAATCTAGCTCAAGTTTGAATATGGGTCATCTTGGGTCAAAAAGTAGGTCACTAGGTCAAATCAAGGAAAAACCTTGTGTTTGCGATATAGGCTGTATTTTTAATTGATCTTTATGAAATTTGGTCAGAATGATTGCCTTGATAAAATCTAGGTTGAGTTTGATTATTGGTCATCTTGGGTCAAAAAGTAGGTCACTAGGTCAAATAAAAAAAAAACCTTGTGTATACGATAGAGGCTGTATTTTTCTATTGATCTTTATGAAATTTGGTCAGAATGATTGCCTTGATAAAATCTAGGTTGAGTTTGATTACTGGTCATCTGGGGTCAAAAGGTAGGTCACTAGGTCAAATCAGAGGAAAACCTTGTGTATTTGATAGAGGCTGATTTTTTCAATTGATCTTCCTGAAAGTAAGTCAGAATGATTGCCTTGATGAAATCTAGGTAGGATTTGAATATGGGTCATCTGTAGTCAAAAAGTAGTCACTAGGTTAAATCAAAGAAAAATCTTGTGTATGTGATAGAGGCTGTATTTTTCAACTGATCTTCATGAAATTTTGTCAGAATGATAGCCCTGATAAAATTTAGGTCAAATTAGAATATGGGTCATCTGGGTTCAAAAACTAGGTCACTAGGTCAAATCAAAGAAAAACCTTTTAAAAAAACTTTTATTTGAATGTAATTATTATCAGAAAGAAATTGAAACTATATGTAAATCCAACATTTTTATGAAAGATTTATTGACAGCTTGGGTAAATATTAATACACAGGACAACAATAAGAGCATAAGTAAACAGGTAATATGGAATAACACAAGCATAAAACTTGAAAATAAAACATTTTTCTATAAAGACTGGTACGAAAAGGGAATAAAGCATTTGGAACATTTATTTGATTACAGAACAAAAGCTTTCTATAATTTTGACGAATTTAAATTTTTATATAATATAGAAAACAATCAATTCTTGAAGTACTACAATCTTATAGCAAGCATTCCACAAACTGTTAAACAGGTGCTTAAGCAAGAGAATATATCTTATGCACGAAATGAATTACTTATAAATAAATTAAGAAAGACAAAAGAACCAAATAAACTACTTTACGACACGCAAAGAAGAAACAGACCAAAACCAATAATTAAGTCGGAAATGAAATGGTCAGCGATTATATCAGAGAACCCCTCTTGTTGGTCAAACATATACATGCAAACACAGAAAGCAACAATAGATACAAAAATACGAAGTTTTCAATACAAACATCTGATGAGAATTCTCCCAACTAACAAATCATTATTTAAATACAAATTAACAGAATCAAATTTATGTTATTTCTGCAATATGCATGTTGAAACATTAGAACATATGTTTTGGGAATGTAACTGTGTACAACAACTATGGAACAAATTACATATGTACCTTGACAAGAAAAATCTCAAAACACAATTTAGCTTAGAGGTAGTCAGTTTTGGTATCGCTGAAAGGAACGTAAAACGAAAAAATGTGATAAACTTTATAATATTTCTAATGAAATCTTACATTTTTCAAATCAAAAATAGAAAACAAATACTCAGTTTTGACAGTTTCATATCATATCTTAAAATCAGGATAAAACTTGAAAAAGAAATTGCATTATCAAATGACAAAATAAACCAACATAATATCAAATGGTCTGGTTTTGAGGTATGAATGTAGATGCTGTTGGCTATAACAATAATAAAAAAAAAAAGAAAATATCTTACATATTTTATTCTTCATCTATATAATAAAATGATACTTTCTAGACAGTGTGCCTACAAATTGATTTTTACATGATTGTAGCATAAATAACCATTACAATTTTTAGACAATTATATGAGTTTGGAGACGATCTAAACATCCAATATATCTACTCTTTTTAAATTTTTTCTCTCTTAGATTTTTTGTTCTCTAATTTTTTTACCTAAAAATATATATATAGAAAAAGTCTTCTTTTGACATCCAATACTACAAATGTTTGTTTAATTAGATGACCATAAAATACATGTTTTGTATCTATTGTTAAAAACATTTGTCCAAGTCATCATATTTTGTAAATGTATGAAGATTGAAAAATAAATTATAAAAAAAAGAAAAACCTTGTGTATGTGATAGAGGCTGTATTTTTCAATTGATCTTCATGAAATTTGGTCAGAATGATTGCCTTGATGAAATCTAGGTCAAGTTTGAATATGGTTCATCTGGGGTCAAAAACTAGGTCACTAGGTCAAATCAAAGAAAATACTTGTTTATACTCAAGGTTTTTGCTCCAATTTTAATAATTGGTCAGAATATTTTTTTCCATGAAATCACTAGGTCAAACATGTTTACACTGTTATGGTTTATTATGGTGTGTTTCTCAGGTGAGTGACCTAGGGCCATCTTGGCCCTCATGTTGTTACTATACTATATGCATAGAGTTTATATACGTAATTATGCAATCTTGTGTGCGACAAATTGCAATGTACTGTGTCAATTCGTACAGGGGGTACATTCATCATCTTCATCATCTTCAGTGATAGCTCTAGTTTTCATCCGGTACTTGCTGGTTTAATAATTTGGTATTGTATCAATATATAGTAGGTTCTTGAACATCAAGGTAAAGTCAGCTCAGTCAGCTAAAAGATCAACTTAAAGACATTTGTTTGCTTTATATTCTAAATTTAACATTTGTTTGTTTCATAATTAGTATATATTATATTGTATTGTCAACATAAATTTTCAGGGAATCTGCTGCAATTTATGTTGTGAAATATTTGCTGGAAGAAGGTGCACACATCAGGATCTATGATCCCAAGGTGGAAACTGAACAGATGTTCAGGTAATACTGCATGCTGAAACATTAAAATACAAGTGAGGTTACTGTGTTACATGAACAGAAGTGTAACATTACCTTTAAAAGGGTCCTAGCGCGAAATACGCAAAAATTCGTCCTACGCGAATAAAAATGATTTCACAGTAACTGAGACAAAAGTCAACAAAGCTGTTGCGATACTGTTAGTATGGTATGTAGATATCTTGTAAAATCAATTCTGAAAAATCTTACATCTTTAAACATGTAAATACAAGGGTGATTATTGACAGGTCCTTTAGGCTGTACTGTGCTGTAAATAGAACTTTCAAAATGCTATTTGAATTTGAAGCAAAGTTATATTGATATATATCATAAATTTAACTTAGTTTAATGATATTACAGGGAGTTAACTCATCCAAGCATAAGTGATGATCCAGAGAAAGGTTAGTGTTCTTTTCACACTTATTTTTTTTCTGTAGCTTGTGTCCAAACTAAGAGAAACTTTTGACAGATTTTCAGACATGTATTTGATAAATTAGTTCATAAATGATAAATATGCTCCAGCTGTTTTCAGCTCACTTGAGCCTTTAAGGTGAGCTTTTGTGACCGCCTGATGTCTGTATTGCGTCGTGTGTCAACAATTTCTAAATAATCTTCTTCTTGAAAACCATAGGGCAGATTTACATCAAACTTCACAGGAATGTTTTTTGAGTGGCCTCCTTTCAAATATCCCCAACAAATTAAAATCCATGCAGAACTCTGGTTATCATGGCAAATGAAAGGAAATACTTAAAAAAATTCATGTCCAAAGCAAGTCATAGAACCTTGATACTTAGCTTTTGACATCGTCTAATGGTCCTCTATGAATTATGCTCAAATTATGTCCCTGGGGTGAAAAGGGGCCCCGTCCCTGGGGTCCCAGGTTTTACATAGACATATAGGAAAAAAATTAAAAAATCGTCCTGTCTTAAACCACAAGACATAGACCTTTGATATTTGGTGTACAGCATTGCCTTGTTGTCCTCTACCACGATTGTTCAAATTATTACCCTGGGGTGAAAAGAGACCCCACCCTGGGGGTCCCAAGTTTCACATAGGCTTATAGTGGAAAAAAGAAAATCTTCTTGTCTGAACCTGGAAGGCCTAGGCTTTTGTTATTTGGTATGTTGCATTGCCTAGTGGTCCTCTACCAAGGATATTCAAATTATGCCCCTGAGTTGAAAAGAGGCCAGGGGGTCCTAAGTTTTACATAGACTTGTATAGGAAAAAAATTTAAAAATCTTCTTGCTTGAAACTGCAAGGCATAGGGTTTTGATATTTGTTATGTAGCATTTCATAGTGGTCCTCTACAGAAATTGTTCAGATTATGCCTCGTGGGTGTAAAGAGGCCCTGCCCTTGGGGTCCCAAGTTTCACAAAGACTTATATAGGAAAAATCTTTAAAAATCTTTTTGACTGAAAGTTCAAGGCCTAGGTCTTTGATATTTTGTATGTAGCATTATGTAGTGGACCTCTAACAAGATTGTTCAAATTTTGCCCCTGGGGTGAAAAGGGGCCCCACCCCAGGGGTTACTTGTTATATGAGTTATATAGGAAAAAATACTCCAAAAATTATCAGATCATATTTCCTAGACTATTTAATTATGATTACCTGATAACCCCAAGTGCTGAGGGGTCACCTAACTGACCTTGAATTACTGACCTACTTTCTGGTTTTTTTTAAGATACAGCCTTGAAATTTGGATGACTTGAACAGTTTTCACACCAATCTTTAACGGACTTCAGCGACTATAGATGTGACTCTGACTCTACTTTCTTATATTTTACATCAGTTTGACATTTAAACATATACCAACTTGAAAAAGATATTGCTTACTTGAATTACTTTTATACCATCATATCTTACACTTGTCATTAGCCAATTACCATGAGCAATCCAGGTCATCATTTGTAAATTATCCACTGAAATTATTTGAACATTAAAATAACACTTTAAGCATTCACTCATTGTCGTTACATGATTGATATGTATTTTTAGGTTCAGTACGAACTGTTACAGTTGGTGATCCATAAAAGCATCAGAAGACACTAGCTTAGTTTGTATGAATGGGAATTTTATTGTAAGTGAATTGTGTAACACTTATTCAAATTATGCTAAGTCCTCTGTTTATGAGAGGAATTTTTCCCAATCACTTTGGTATTGAAGGACAATCATCTTAAACAAAGATATGCAATTTTATGTCATAGGTCACATATTGAAAAGATTATGCCTAAATGGCTTATATCGTTTTAAGAAATCTTTTGGGAAAGTTTTTGCCCATCTCATATACAGAGACTGTAGCAACACTAAAAAATATAATCAAAGAGTTTTTTGTATCATTAATGATTAGTTTTTGAGGATCTGATTAAATATATCAGCATATTTCGTATTCTGCAAATTGTTTTATGTTTGAGGAAACTTTGTCTGACTGTTCTTTAACCACCAATTATTTTTCAGCTGTAACGATGTAATACCAAAAATTTATTAATTCACAATACAGTACCTCCATCCTGCTTCAGTCGTGCAAATATTTTTGTCTCCCTCCTTTGCAGGAGTATAAATATTTATTGATTGTAACATTCAATTATTTAGATTAGTAAATAGGAACATTTTGTATAAATTGATAGTGCACACTTACTTAATGGCAGTGGTGTGCCTGTAGCGGTTATTAACAGGGTTAAGCCTGTATGTGCATGAGGACATAGCGAGAGCTGTTGATTGCTAGTATCCATGTAAGAGACAGTAGCTGTTTAATGAATTGTTTATTGTTTATCTATACATGATAATATGTACTTGATAGTTTAAAACATTTGATCATATAAAATATCAGTGTTAACAAACTTTTTAACTCGACAACACTCAGTAAAATGATTTTAAAAAGATGTTACTCATCCATAGCGATCCAAAAGAAAGATTACTGTGTCGCTTTCACTTACTGGCTTGGCTTACTAGATTCTGTTACTTATTATGGTAAAGTCTATAATATCACAATATTAAACATCACACTTACCTAGAAGGTTTCAGTGTAAGGTCGCTGTGTGAGTGAAGATATACATAACTTCATGCTCATGATATCTCATTTTGTTTGTCAGAAGAAGTAATATTTTAGTTTGATGCAAGTCCGGTTACATTTTAATAGAAGTGGGCAAATATTTCATGTTCTTTGATAATTAAAGAAATATATGCTTGCATTGCAAAATATATTTTGTAACATTATATTGATACTATTTCATTTCAGCATTACGATTACAAAAGACTGTATGACCACATGTTGAAGCCTGCCTTTGTGTTTGATGGACGCCTGATACTGAATCATCAAGCCCTCATGGATATAGGGTTCCATGTGGAAACTATAGGAAAACGTCTCACTAGGACAAACATTCACAGACCATTTGTCGCTTCCAACTGATGTGGGACCGTCTTCTATAGCAAAAGCAATATCAATTGGGATCAAGTTTTTATCTTTATTTTTATTTTTTGTAGACTTAACCCGACTGTCTCATGTGTACTAATTCTTATTCCCATTGTATGTGAAATATTACTGTTGACATGAGCTTCATTGAAACACTTCACATTTGTTACAGGTCTAGCTGTGTCAGTGTAATTTACAAGCAGTTACAAATCTTCCACTTTATCATAGTTTTTAAAGCATTATGTCATGGATTCATGATTACATCCTGTATTTTTAAGCTTTTACAATTTTGTTAAGAGATATAATGAGGGCAGAGCTAAAAGCTGTTTTATCTTGTTCCTTATCTATATACAGTTATAATTGTTTGACACACAGTCCTTGAGAAATAAGAAAACATCAAATACATAAATCAAAACAATGATATGAACTGTGCCATGAGAAAACCAACATAGTGGGTATGCGACCAGCATGGATCCAGACCAGCCTGCGCATCCGCGCAGTCTGGTCAGGCTCCATGCTGTTCGCTTTTAAAGCCTATTGGAATTGGAGAAACTGTTAGCGAACAGCATGGAGCCTGACCAGACTGCGCGGATGCGCAGGCTGGTCTGGATCCATGCTGGTCGCATACCCACTATGTTGGTTTTCCCATGGCATGGCTCATATAATGATATTCCCTTGATCTTCTGTGTCATGATCATGGTTTAATTGATATTAAATTAGTTAGGATGTTGTTACAGTAATATAATGTTATTAATTGGGCGATTTCATACTGGATTTGTAAATTGGCTGAGGGCTGATGTATTGTCCAAGATCAAACAAACATTATAATGCCAATATGAGATAACCTAATGAAAACTGACTTTTATTTATTAACTTCATGATATTTATTTAAAAAATCTTGCATTTCTTACTGTATTCCTTATCAAGTAACATTAGTCTGGTTATAAAGAAGTTTAGGAAACTTTATGAAAAATTCAGCCAAGTTGCTTAACCAGTCAGACAGAGTATTGATTTCACACAAGTTGATTAACCAATCAGGAATCTGATGTTGGCCCAGAAAATCCTGTATTGTTGAAGATGGAGCAAAATGTTGCTCCTGGTACAATTTTGCCAGTTAGCACAGTATTATGGCAAATATTACTTCATTAACGATGCTTTACATGTACTAACATATTGCAGATAATTCAAAATAGCCTTGACTTTACAAGACCAGTGTATGGACTTGGAGGAGTGGTGGCATTTTGATAATATTTGTTTGCTTTCATCATTGTTAGACCTAGTTTTCTATCAGGGTTTTAAGAAATTGAGATTTATTTCAGCTGTTTATCTTACTGTTGCTATTTGTTTTGAATAAGATGGAAAGAATTGAATATTTTTTCAATACATTTGTTTGTTACATGTTTAGTTCATGTAGATATATTTGTAATCCCTTTCAGTATTTGTCACTTGAAATCCTGTTGAAAAATGTGTAAAGTTTGTTGAGAAGTATTTGAGTGATACATTGTTGTATTGTACGGAACATTTAGGCAATATTTGATTAGGACTCGGACATAAGTTTCCTCATATACTGATGACAGGCAATCAACTTTGAAGTTTTGCAGCCAGGTTATTCACTTATTATTACTGAATGGGAAACCAAAATTGTTTACCAACTCACAAACCAAACAACAGACATAACAAAACTTTAGGATGAATTCCTGTGGTCAGTAGGTCAAAGACCTTGAAAATTAAAATGGTTTATATTTGATAACTTTAGAAAGTTTTGACTAACTACCACCAAGTTACATATTGCCTATAGTCAATAGCTAACCTAAATTGACTTTGTGGTCATTTGGTCAAAGGTCAGTGTCACAGCATGCTTGAGATTATAAAGTACATACTTGTTTACCTCTGACAGACTGTTACTTGTGTTTTACAACAGCCCTTATGATTCAAAACAAATTATTTACAAGGAACTTCTTGTTTGCATGTAAGGTTTATGTGTTGTAAGGGTTATATGATATTTTGGACCAGTTCTGAAATTTTTGTGAAATGATGTTGAGTACATAAACACAGAATATGCACAGTATGTTTTAGTTGTTAGATAATCTTGTACATCATAGCATTTTGGTAGTGAAGAACAAATATTGTTTTCCGTAATGGGTCAGGATACCCTGTGTATATAGATAAATTGGTAGATAAATAATTAGGTAATATATGAGATTGATAGATGCAGGGTTCTCACCAGTGGCAGGTATTTAGAAGCTCAGACAAAAAGCTCTATTGTCTGTTTGAAGTTGATGCTAATTGGTTTTAGTCTTACTTTGGTTCCCGCTTGATAAGTGGATGTTGCTTCCAAAATTAGCTACTCAGATTTCATTAGGTTTGCCTTGACGTTAAAAGAGTTTCTAAGTTCATCATCACTAACACTTCTCATTAGAAATAACTGCTTTTTTTTTCAGGTGTAATATTATTTGTGCCATAAGGTAGCCAATCAAAAATGACATTTGTATTAAAGAACTTAGAGGAGCATCATTCTCTCCGTATCTCTGCCATCATGTTAACACTGGTTCTCTATTAAACTTATGTCTGGTGTGAATTTATGTTTTCTTCTGTTTGGTACATGTATTATATAAGTATTAAAAGTAGTCAAAACTACAAAAACTTTTTAAAAACAAGTCACTTTATTTTTAACCAACGTTTCGGCTACATCAGCCTTCTTCAGGGTTCAAAATAAACATAACAAAGGAAGTGACGTCAACGTTAAACGACGTCGATGACGACAACGTCAAAATTAAACAAAGAGTTTGGCGTAAAAATCATAAACAGGATCATAGTATGATACATAAAAACTGGTGAAAAAATGCAGTATAAGTGCAATGATTAAGGAATGGCACCAGTAAAAACTGATTATGGAATACATACAAGTAATAAAATATACATATATAACAAGTATTTCAGAAAGGCATTAATACAGAATTTTTGAATTCATTCCTTGTGGAGACACAGTGCCCAAACGGTACATCCAGGAAGTCTCTTTTAAAAGCCTTTTCCAAGGATTAGTTACTTTATCAATGGGCATAAAAGAGAAATCCTGGATAGTATGTCCTTGAGAATTAAAATGTTCAGAAACATTAGTAGTAGTTTCTGGATAATGATTGATATCAAATCTATGACTATTCATTCTTTGTGAACATTGCTGGTGCGTTTGTCCAACATACTGTTTAAAACATTTATTACATGTTATTAAGTAAATAACATCAGTTGAATTGCATGACAGATCATGTCTAACATTATAACAAGATGAATTGGTGGAACTAGAAAATGAATTATCTTCATTGATATTTAAGCAGTGTGTACAGCGACGTCTATAACATTTACTTACACTACAATTTTTGTCTTTCTTACTCAGCCTAGAATGAACTAAAACATCTTGAATATTCTTGGGTCTTTTGTAAGCAACAATAGGTTTATAGTCATATATTTGTCAAACACTCTCTTGTTGAGAATACTTTAAAAGATTCCAATATTGGTTTATTATTTTACCAATATTGGGCAAAGATGGATTGTAGGTACATACAAAAGGAATGACTTTATCCGTATTTTTGCTACTGCACGAATTAAGAGCATCTTGCATTGATAGAGAAGAGGCTTTCTTTAATGCCTCATTTATAACACATTCAGGGTAGTTACGTGCTTGAAAGTATTTTCTGAGCTTGTCCATTTTCTTGTCAAAAATGGTATTATCCGAAGTAATACGCCTAAAGCGCTTAGCCTGGCTAAAGGGAATACCCTTTTTACATGAAACTGGGTGACATGATGAAAATTCTATATACTGATGACTGTTAGTGTCTTTTTCATGAACACTAGTGTGCAGGATACCATTTTCATCTTTTTCTATGTTAACATCTAAAAAAGTAGCAGTATCTTTAGTGTAACAATATGTAAATTTTATAGTATCATGAAAACTGTTCAATCTGTCAAAAAAGTCTAATAATTACCCTGAATGTGTTATAAATGAGGCATTAAAGAAGGCCTCTTCTCTATCAATGCAAGATGCTCTTAATTCGTGCAGTAGCAAAAATACGGATAAAGTCATTCCTTTTGTATGTACCTACAATCCATCTTTGCCCAATATTGGTAAAATAATAAACCAATATTGGAATCTTTTAAAGTACATGTATTATGGAATTTCATCAGCACAGATACAAGATAAGTCACAAAGATATGTGTATAAGCCGCACACTTGTTTGTCTTTATTAAATGACTTATTAGACCAAGAACCATAACTCTGATATGCATTTTGTCGAAATTATTACCCTTTTTGTACTTAGAAATTCTTAACTATAACACTTTTCTTACATACTGACCAGCACATGCAGACAAGCAATGGCACCCATAGGTGGTACTCTTGTTTACACTTGCAGAACATTGCAAGTTTGTTAAATACTTATTTAAATTAAATACTCAGGAGGCAGGTGCTTGTTAAACTCTTTATACAGGGTTTGTTTTTATACATGATAAATGTTATATATTAATAAGTATAAGACTATTTACAGTATCAGATATTCTCTGGTTCTGTTTGTTCAGTAGCTTATAGAAAGAGATTTTAATAATTGTGGGAAATACTAGGTTACCTGGACTTGTACAGACATCCAGCTCGATTTTTCAGGGTCATTTTTATTTATTGATCTAATACATTAGAAACAAAGTCAATGTCAGGCTTCTTTTCATAATCTAAAGTTGGAAAGAAGTTTAATTTGTTAATACATGTGTCATTCTTTCATCATTATGTGTTGTTTTTATTGCAGAACTGAGAACTGCATTGCTCCTGCATCTAATTACGTGACTTGAGGTTTTTCAATACATGACAACATAGCTTTTGTTGTTGTTATTTTGTGCCATGAAATGCGAGAGTGTCATATCATATTTGAAATGTGCTTGTATATTATATACTGTACAGTACCTACTGCCAGACTGTGAATATGACTTACAATCTAGTATGCCATACCTGTTTGTTTTTACAATTTGAAGATTCTAATACGACAAGTCATAGATGTCTCATGAATTAGATAATATATAAATCTTGATCAACATTTTTTAGCTCACCTGTCACAAAGTGACAAGGTGAGCTTTTGTGATCGCGCGGTGTCCGTCGTCCGTCAGTCTGTGCGTCCATGCGTGCGTCCGTAAACTTTTGCTTGTGACCACTCTAGAGGTCACATTTTTCATGGGATCTTTATGAAAGTTGGTCAGAATGTTTATCTTGATGATATCTATGTCATGATCGAAACTGGGTCACGTGCCGTCAAAAACTAGGTCAGTAGGTCTAAAAATAGAAAAACCTTGTGACCTCTCTAGAGGCCATACATTTCAAAAGATCTTCATGAAAATTGGTCAGAATGTTCACCTTGATGATATCTAGGTCAAGTTCGAAACTGGGTCACGTGCCGTCAAAAACTAGGTCAGTAGGTCTAAAAATAGAAAAACCTTGTGACCTCTCTAGAAGCCATATATTTCACAAGATCTTCATGAAAATTGGTCAGAACGTTCACCTTGATGATATCTAGGTCAAGTTCGAAACTGGGTCACATGCCTTCAAAAAGTAGGTCAGTAGGTCAAATAATGGAAAAACCTTGTGACCTCTCTAGAGGCCATTTTTTTCTTGGGATCTGTATGAAAGTTGGTCAGAATGTTCATCTTGATGATATCTAGGTCAAGTTCGAAACTGGGTCACATGCGTTCAAAAACTAGGTCAGTAGGTCAAATAATAGAAAACCTTGTGACCTCTCTAGAGGCCATATATTTCATGAGATCTTCATGAAAATTGGTCAGAATGTTCACCTTGATGATATCTAGGTCAAGTTCGAAAGTGGGTCATGTGCCTTCAAAAACTAGGTCAGTAGGTCAAATAATAGAAAAACCTTGTACCTCTCTAGAGGCCATATTTTTCATGGGATCTGTATGAAAGTTGGTCTGAATGTTCATCTTGATGATATCTAGGTCAGATTCGAAACAGGGTCAACTGCGGTCAAAAACTAGGCCAGTAGGTCTAAAAATAGAAAAACCTTGTGACCTCTCTAGAGGCCATACTTGTGAATGGATCTCCATAAAAATTGGTCAGAATGTTCACCTTGATGACAGCTTGGTCAAGTTTGAAACTGGGTCACGTGCCTTAAAAAACTAGGTCAGTAGGTCAAATAATAAAAAACCTTTTGACCTCTCTAGAGGCCATACTTTTCATGGGATCTGTATGAAAGTTGGTCTGAGTGTTCATCTTGATGATATCTAGGTCAAGTTTGAAACTGGGTCAACTGCGATCAAAAACTAGGTCAGTAGGTCTAAATTTTTTAAAATCTTTTGACCTCTCTAGAGGCCATGTTTTTCAATGGATCTTCATGAAAATTGGTCAGAATGTTCACCTTGATGATATCTAGGTCAGTTTCGAAACTGGGTCACGTGCAATCAAAAACATGTCAGTAGGTATAAAAATAGAAAAACCTTGTGACCTCTCTAGAGGCCAAATGTTTCGTGTGATCTTCATGAAAATTAGTGAGAATGTTCACCTTGATGATATCTAGGTAAAGTTCAAAACAGGGTCACGTACCTTCGAAAACTAGGTCAATAGGTCAAATAATAGAAAAACCTTGTGACCTCTCTAGAGACCATATTTTTTAATGGATCTTCATGAAAATTGGTCAGAATTTTTATCTTGATAATATCTAGGTCAAGTTCAAAACTGGGTCACATGAGCTCAAAAACTAGGTCACTATGTCAAATAATAGAAAAAACGACGTCATACTCAAAACTGGGTCATGTGGGAAGAGGTGAGCGATTCAGGACCATCATGGTCCTCTTGTTTATCTGTGGTGATAGACTTTCATATTTACTATCTTTGAGTTGGAGGATCATGTTTACTTTTTCACTGGAGGGTATTTTATCACAGAAAAAAGTGCACTTTTTACTAGACTGAAGTTTGTAAGAGGTGGTCAAGTCTGCTTTTTCAGTGGATATCAATGTTTGCTTTTCATTGTTTTTTGTTTATGGTCTGTTTTAGTTGTTGTATTGTTTAACATGTTTTTATTTGATACGCACTGAATACAATGGCAATTTGATATATAAATTTGCTGTATAAAAGATAGTTTTATCAAGATACTTTTAATGTTGAATTTTTACTTTCTTTTTTCCTCTCGTTTGAACAGTCTTGATGACTATTTAAGTAATTTGGTGATGCATTATCAAATAAGATGCAGAATAAAAGTGTTAAAAATTGCAGTGATATTTCATATCTTATATTGTATAACATTTTTCACTTTCATTACTTTTGAACACAACCGTACACTTTTTATAATATTTTTACTTAATTAAGATCGAAATTACTGGTTATTTATGAGGTAGGTAGTTGTTCTGAATTTTAATTTTTGGGAAGCTTTTTAAGGAAAAGAGTTTTTATATTTCTGTATTGATGTATCAGTTTTTAACTGTTGCCTGCATTACTTAAATGATGTTTTAAATGAAAGATTTCCTGTGATGTTTTTTTTTTTTATATGTACTTTAATATATGATGTAGATGTGATTTTTTTGTCAAAATAATTTTGAGAGCAAAATTAAGTTTTACCTTTTTTTTGATCCCCCGCCGTGGCGGAGGGATTATAGGAATGGTCTGCGTCCGTCCTTCCGTCCGTAACAAATTCGTGTCCGGTCCATATCTCCTAAACCCCTTGAAGGATTTTCATGAAACTTGGGTCAAATGATCACCTCATCAAGACGATGTGCAGATCCCATGTGTCAGCCTTGTCGGTTCAAGGTCAAGGTCACAACTCAAGGTCAAAGGTTTGAGCCTGCCATTTTGTGTCCGCTCTATATCTCCTAAACCCCTTGAAGGAATTTTATAAAACTTGGGTCAAATGATCACCTCATCAAGACGATGTGCAGAACCCATGAGTCAGCCATGCCGGCTCAAGGTCAAGGTCACAACTCAATGTCAAAGGTTTGAGCCTTCCATTTTGTGTCCGCTCTATATCTCTTAAACCCCTTGAAGGAATTTTATAAAACTTGGGTCAAATGATCACCTCATCAAGACGATGTGCAGAACCCATGAGTCAGTCATGCCGGCTCAAGGTCAAGGTCACAACTTAGGGTCAAAGGTTTGAACCTTCCATTTTGTCTCCGCTCTATATCTCCTAAACCCCTTGAAGGATTTTCATCAAACTTGGGTCAAACGATCACCTCATCAAGGCGATGTGCAGAACTTATGAGTCAGCCATGTCAGCTCAAGGTCAAGGTCACAACTGAAGGTCAAAGGTTTGAGCCTTCCATTTCATGTCCACTCTATATCTCCTAAACCCCTTGAAGGAATTTTATAAAACCTGGGTCAAATGATTACCTCATCAAGATGATGTGCAGAAATTATGAGTCAGCCATGCCAGCTCAAGGTCAAGGTCACAACTAAGGGTCGAAGGTTTGAGCCTTCCATTTGGTGTCCACTCTGTATCTCCTTAACCCCTTGAAGGATTTTCATCAAACTTTGGTCAAATGATCACCTCATCAAGAACTCATGAGTCAGCCATGTCAACTCAAGGTCAAGGTCACAACTGAAGGTCAAAGGTTTCAGCTCTGTATCTCCTAAACCCCTTGAAGGATTTTCATGAAACTTTGGTCAAATGATCACCTCATCAAGACGTTGTGCAGAATTCATGAGTCAGCCGTGTCAGTTCAAGGTCAAGGTCACAGCTAAAATCAAAGGTTTTACCCTTTCACTATCCATAGCAGTGGCGGGGGATTTAGCTGTCTTTCAGACTGCCTTGTTTTCAAAGAAATTAGGGTGATTTGTTTTATGTTCTTTGCAGCTATATGTTTTAGAGCAGTAAGTCTGACAAGTTTTTAAGAGTGAGGTTTCTGTGAAAAGTGAAGTTAAAGGATAGAAAAAAATCTATATATACATAAGAGTTTTCTGGGTCTGATTCTGTTTTTGTTGTTAAAGAAACCAGTTAACTGTAGTTTCAAAGTGCTGCCAATATGAGGTTGTAATGATCAAATGTTTTTAAGATTGGGGTAGGTTTGGGTGCATAAAACAATCAAATCAAGCTTTATGATTCATTTATTCATTTATTTATTTATTTATTTGAGCTCAGTTGTGAAGAAAGCTTGAGGCTGGTATAAACTCTGGAAATCAGTTTCACTGGATCCAAGGTTAAAAACCTGAGATTGGAGGCTAAATCAAACTTCAGTTACATAGCCTTAGATCCAGGTATAACCTTAGATCCAGGTATAACCTTAGATCCAGGTATCATACAAAGAGGTACAATCATATTACATAGTTTATATGTTAGATCTGTAGCATGATATTATCAGCCAGTGTTGAAATTATCATATATTTATTTTGCTGCAAAACATTTTCCTTTTTTTTCAGTATAGACTGTAAGAATCTTTCAGTATTTGAGGATGGGAATATCTAGCAAGAATGTAATTGTTGGTACCTGCTCAGTGACCCAAGAGTAGGATTTATCTATCCTGAACTACTTCATGTGGTAGAATATGTTTTGAATGTATAGAAAAAATGAAATTAATTACTATTAAAAGTACTGTTTTCTTACAGAAACATGTTTAAATTTAGCATAAGAAATGCACATCTCGACATAAACAGAAATAATGTCATGATGTTTGAAAGGTGCACAGCATAGAGTTCCATTTTGATTTATTATCTTTAGTGTAAATATTTCAGTTCAGAACTATAACTTCTGTTTCAGATCTGAAATTTACAAATTTAGAAGGTTGTAAACTTTTATGAATATCAATGATGTTATTGACATATTTAAATGCACTGACCTCCAGATTTTGGCTAAAAAATGATTTTTTTTTCAAAAATATAGTTTGGTCTTATTATAAACATTTGAATATGAGTTTTTGTTTCTAAACTCTTTTAAAAATGCCAAATCAAGAAAACAAGAAGACCGCGTTGGGAATCAAACCCGGACTGCCGCAGCAATAAAGAAGTTTTCTGCTGTACTGTTATGGAGGATTTAGTGTTCAATGCGCGTTAAATTATGATATTTATAATCGAGACAGTTTACCTCGAGTAAAGCATTACAAACACTTTTGCTTTCCATCATAAAACGTAGTAAAAACAGGTAATAATGTCTCCCCAGGAGACATATTGTTTTTGCCCTGTCCGTCCTTCCGTCCGTCCGTACGTCACACTTCATTTCCGAGCAATAACTGGAGAACCATTTGACCTAGAACCTTCAAACTTTATAGGGTTGTAGGCCTGCTGGAGTAGACGACCCCTGTTGATTTTGGGGGTCACTCTGTCAAAGGTCAAGGTCACAGGGGCCTGAACATTGAAAACCATTTCCGATCAATAACTAGAGAACCACTTGACCCAGAATGTTGAAACTTCATATGATGATTGATCATGAAGAGTAGATGACCCCTATTGATTTTGGGGTCACTCTGTCAAAGGTCAAGGTCACAGGGGCCTGAACATTGAAAACCATTTCTGATCAATAACTAGAGAACCACTTGACCCAGAATGTTGAAACTTCATAGGATGATTGGTCATGAAGAGTAGATGACCCCTATTGATTTTGGGGTCACTCCGTCAAAGGTCAAGGTCACAGGGGCCTGAATATTGAAAACCATTTCCGATCAATAACTGGAGAACCACTTGACCCAGAATGTTGAAACTTCATAGGATGATTGATCATGAAGAGTAGCTGACCCCTATTGATTTTGGGGTCACTCCATCAAAGGTCAAGGTCACAGGGGCCTGAACATGGAAAACCATTTCCGATCAATAACTGGAGAACCACTTCACCCAGAATGTTGAAACTTCATAGGGTGATTGTACATGCAAAGTAGATGACCCCTATCGATTTTGGGGTCACTCCATTAAAGGTCAAGGTCACAGGGGCCTGAACATTGAAAACCATTTCCGGTCAGTAACTTGAGAACCACTTGACCCAGAATGTTGAAACTTAATAGGATGATTGGTCATGCAGAGTAGATGACCCCTAACGATTTTGGGGTCACTCTGTGAAAGGTCAAGGCCACAGGGCCTGAACATTGAAAACCATTTCCGGTCAGTAACTTGAGAACCACTTGACCCAGAATGATGAAACTTCATAGGATGATTGGTCATGCAGAGTAGATGACCCCTAACGATTCTGGGGTCACTCTGTTAAAGGTCAAGGCCACAGGGGCCTGAACATGGAAAACCATTTCCAATCAATAACTTGAGAACCTCTCGACCCAGAATGTTGAAACTTCATAGGATGATTGTTCATACAGAGTAAATGACCCCTATTGTTTTTGGGGTCACTCCATTAAAGGTCAAGGTCACAGGGGCCTGAACATTGATAACCAGTTCTGATCAATAACTTGAGAACCACTTGACCCAGAATGTTGAAACTTCATAGGATGATTGAACATGCAGAGTAGATGACCCCTATTGATTTTGGAGTCAGTCAATTAAAGGTCAAGGTCACAGTGGCCTGTTCATGTAAAATCATTTTTTGGACATAACTTGAGAACCACTTGACCTACAATGTTGAAACTTAATAGGATGATTGGACATGCAGAGTAGATGACCCCTATTTATTTTGAGGTCACTTGATCAAAGGTCAAGGTCACAGGAGCCTGAACAGTGACTTGAGAACCACTAGGCCAAGAGTGTTGAAATTTAGCGGGATGACTGGACATGCCAAGTAGATGATCCCTATTGCAGCCAACCATCAGTGTCTCTTTGACTTTCGCTCCTGACCCCTATTGACTTCTTGCCTATAGGAATTTGCATTTGGGGAGACATGCGCTTTTTTACAAAAGCATTTTCTAGTTCCTATGTGTTTCTGTAATATATGGTATGTCAGTAGTTAAGTTTTAAAGCACTCTAAAGAAATAAAGCATAAATTTCCAGATACGTAAAAAAAATTTTTGTAGTTGTCGAACGATCTGTAGGCCAGTGCCTTTAAGTACAGATATTTTTAGTACTGTCATTCAGTTTAGAAATAATATGGATAAATTGTATATTATTTGTTTCATCTTCAAGCGAATTAAAAAAATATAATATAGTTGATTATTATATTCTTATACATTTTATACTAGTTTTACTACACCATGTAAAAGTTTGAGATGTTTTATTTATGTTTTTTCTCACAGACCATTACTTACTTTTAACACTTTAGAGATTGGGACTGACTTTATAAACGTAAGTTTTAGCTTCACTATTCAAAGGATCGGAAGAGCTATTGGACTCAGCCATGCATCTGCATCCCAATTTGGTAAAGTTTTTGTATGTAAGATGGTATCTCAGTAACCACTTGTGGGAATGGATTGAAACTTCACACACTTATTTACTGTGATAAACTGATTTACATTGCACAAGTTCCTCAACTCTATTTTGCATTTTACTCAAAACTATGCCCCTTTTTCAACTTAGCAATTTTTGGTAAAGTTTTTGTATGTTAGCTGGTATCTCAGTACCCAATGATGGGAATGGTTTGAAACTTCACACACTTGTTCATTGTGATGATTTAACGTTCAATGCATAGGTTCCATAACTCTGTTTTGCATTTTTACAAAATTATGCCCCATTTTTACTTAGCAGCTTTTGGGTAAGGTTTTGTATGTAAGCTGGTATCTCAGTACCTACTTATGGGAATGGATTGAAACATTCACATACTTGTTCACCGTGATGAGCTGACATGCATTCTACAGGTTACATAACTCTCTATTGCTATTTTACAAAGTTGTGCCCCTTTTTCAACTTTTATATTAACTCAGTTGACAAGGCTGTTGAATAGTCGAGAGTTGCTGTCCTCGGCAGCTCTTGTTTTACATGCGGGTTTTATGAAATACTTTGCATAATACATGTATTTGAATGGGTAAGAACTTCTTGGTTGTCAAGAGTTTTGTAATGCTAATATACATAATAAAGATTTAGCAGATAAAAATGATAATCAAACTGACTTGTTAACTTGTTTGTTTCATGTATTCCTTCTGTTCCCAAACTTTACCAAATGTATTAGAATTCTCGACTTTCATACCCCACCATCCGACTATAACACTTGTGCAGACCATAACTTCAGGGCTATGAAAGAGAACTTTATGAGACTTGATTCATATGTAGATTGCACTGAGAGGAACTGCAGAGCACACAATCACAACACTATCTGGACTTCCTTTTGAATATCTCCCTCTTTAGCTTGTCTAAGAAAAGTTGACAAGGTTTTGTCATCACTTGAGTTTTGGCATCAGTGATAAAACTTTAAAGTTCACTTTTTTTCAAAATCTTTACAAGATAAAGCTTTCAAACTTTCCACAATTGTCATTTTTAAAAGAGTATGTAGGCCAAGAATCATACATGTATAATATACTACTCAAAGTTTGCTAAGCACCAAAAATATTCAAGTACATACTTTTCACTATATTTGAAATATTGTTTTGAAAATTATTTATACTTTTAAATTGATGATTTATTTACTGATATCAACAGTTTTTAAAGGATTTTTTTTGTTTTATGTCACTTTTTAGAATTTTAGTAGGGTGACCCTTGAAAATAAAGATTTTTGTTGGAATGTGAAATTTGCTAAATTTGCGAAAAAAGGAACGATGTAAGCTGGTATAGGATTAATATCGAGTATGTGACCCGTTGCTGTTAATAACAGCTTGACATCGCCTCCTCATGCTCCCTATAAGGTCCCTGATGGTCCTTTGTGGAATATTGTTCCATTCTTGGACCAACATAATATCAAGCTCCTGGACACTTCTTGGTTGGTCCCGACGGGCTGAAATTCTAACCTGTACCTCATTCCACATGTGTTCGATGGGATTAAGGTCAGGGGATCGTGCTGGACATTCCATAAGTGCTATACCCTCTCTATACAGGTACCTCTGTACAACATGGGCAGTATGGGGGCGGGCATTATCGTCCATTAAAATGAACTGATCACCCACTGCACCAGCATACAATCTCACCTGGGTATCCAGGATCTCATCTCGATACCGCTGGGCAGTCAGTGTACCTTGGTTAAGGGCCATAAGGTCCGTGCGTCCATCCCAGCTGATCCCGCCCCAGACCATAATTGAGCCACCTCCATAGCGGTCATGTTCAGCAATGTTGGCTGCGTGGAATCTCTCACCTGGCCTCCGCCACACCCTTACACGTCGATCGGTGTCAAGGCAATACTGGACTCATCTGTGAAGAGTACAGGTCGCCAATCCTTTCGTCGCCAACCAACATAATCCAAGGCCCAGTCATATCGTGCCTGGCAGTGGTTCCGAGAAAGCGGAATGCGTATACATGGTCTTCATGACCTAAGACCATGTTTGTGCAACCTAGATCAAATGGTTTGCGTAGAAACACTGACCCCTGATGCGTTCTGAAGGCTCGATGCGAAGCTGTGTTGCTGTCGCGAAACGACTTCTGTGAGCCTGAATAATCACAAAACGGTCTTCAGCTGCAGTTGTTGCCCTTTCTCTTCCACCAGCATGCCACCTAAGTGGCGTGCCATACTGAAGAAACCTCGCCCAGGCCCTGGTGACAACTGTATGGTGCACACCAAGGGCCTCACCTACCTGGCGATTGGTAGCCCTATGTTCCACCATCCCAACTGCCTGCCACATTTCTCCAGCTGACAAATGTCTTCTAACATTTCTGTTTGCCATATTTCACTCATTAAACTTCAGATTTTTGAGTTGAAGTGAAGATTGAATACCCTACACATTTCGGGTACATGTATTCAATGCACCAAAACAACGTGAAAATCGAGGGGTACATCATTTCCATGCCTTGCACGAATGATTTACCCATTATTGAAGCTTAGGTGTACACTGGTAATCATGTCAATACATCCCCGAACCATATCCAATAAGAATATTACAAATATATTTAATGCACACTTCATAGTGATGTTGGCAATTTTTGGTGCTTAGCAAACTTTGAGTAGTATATAACAGTTGCTATACATCTAAATTTATACCCTTTTATTTTATACATATTTATATTAATGCCCCCCTTTCGAAGAAGGAGGGGTATATAGTTTTGCAGATGTCAGTAGGTCGGTCGGTCGGTATGTAGACCAATCCGTGTCCAGATGATAACTTGAGAACCCTTAGGCCTAGGATCATGAAAGTTGATAGAGAGGTTGGTCATGACCAGTAGAGGACCCCTATTCATTTTGATGTCAGTTGGTAAAAGGTCAAGGTCAAAATGACCTTGAACAGTTAAATGGTTTCCGGATGATAACTCAAGAATGGTTGGGCCTAAGATCATGAAAGTTGATAGGGAGGTTGGTCATGACAAGTAAATGACCCCTATTGATTTTGAGGTCAGTCAGTCAAAGGTCAAGTTCACAATGACCTTGAACAGTTAAACGGTTTGATAGGGAGGTTGGTCATGACCAGTAGATGACCCCTATTGATTTTGAGGTCAGTCGGTCAAAGGTCAAGGTCACAATGACCTTGAACAGTTAAACAGTTTCCGGATGATAACTCAAGAACGCTTGGGCCTAGGATGATGAAAGTTGATGGGAGGTTGGTCTTGACCAGTAGATGACCCCTAACGATTTTCAGGTAAGTCGGTCAAAGGTCAAGGTCACAATGACTTTGAACAGTTAAACGGTTTCCGGATGAAACTCAAGAACGCTTGGGCCTAGGATGATGAAAGTTGATAGGGAGCTTGGCCATGACCAGTAGATGACACCTATTGATTTTGAGGTCAGTCGGTCAAAGGTCAAGGTCACAATGACCTTGAACAGTTAAACAGTTTCCGGATGATAACTCAAGAACACTTGGGCCTAGGATCATGAAAGTTGATACGGAGGTTGGTCATGACAAGTAGATGACCCTTATTGATTTTGAGATCAGTAGGTCAAAGGTCAAGGTCACAATGACCTTGAACAGTTAAATGGTTTCCAGATGATAACTCAAGAACGCTTAGGCCTACAATCATGAAAGTTAATAGGGAGGTTGGTCATGACAGCAGATAACCCCTATTGATTATGAGGTCAGTAGGTCAAAGATCAAGGTCACTGTGACTTGGAACAGTTAAGAGGTTTCCAGATGATAACTCAAGAACATTTAGGCCTAGTGTCATGAAAATTGATAATGAGGTTGGTCATGACCAGTAGATAACTCCTATTGATTTTGAGCTCAGTAAGTAAGGGGTCAAGGTCAAAGTGACTCGGAACAGTTAAACATTTTTTTCCGGATGATAACTCAAGAACGCTTGGGCCTACAATCATGAAAGTTATTAGAGAGGTTGGTCATTGTGACTTGGAACAGTTAAATGGTTTCCAGATGATAACTCAAGAACATTTAGGCCTAGTGTCATAAAAATTGATAATGAGGTTGGTGATGACCAGTAGATAACCCCTATTGATTTCAAGGTCACAGTGACTCGGAACAGTTAAACATTTTTTTCGGATGATAACTCAAGAATGCTTCGGCCCAGGATCATGAAAGTTGATAGGGAGATTGATCATGACTAGAAGATGACCCCCATAAATTTAGAGGTCAGTATGTCAAAGTTCAAGGTCACAGTTACTGAATGCATCAAAGGGGAGCATGTCGTGTTCTACGAGCTCTTGTTAACAGTTGCTATACATCTAAATTCATACCCTTTTATTTTATCAACTTTTACTTTCTGTTGTCATGTTTGTTAAAAATTATAATTTTAACATTATTTTAAAAAATGATAGAGCTCTACACTTACATTGTTCAATATTTTTTCAAATTTGGTATTTAAAAGTTACTTTACAGTAAAAGGTAATTTTTTTAATTAAATTTTTTATGAAGTTAAAGAAACAAAAACAATTTTCACTCAGTGCTCACACAACTGATAGACTTACATTTTTAAACGAAATAATATAATGTTAATAATCAATTGATTTCATATTGGTCTTGTTATTTGTCTGAGGGTGGTCGTATTGGCCCGAGGTCAGAGGACAAATTACAAGGCCAATATGAAATCAATTGATTAATGATAATTTTATTATTCAACTTTACAATATTGGCTAAAAAAGATGCACATCGAGAGCCAAAATTTTATGCGTTCATTGAAAATTTTCCAACTATTGTTGATTGTTTGATTTACAAAATGTTTGATTTACAAAATGGTTGCGTTTAAAAATCCAACGGAAGTTACTTCTCCGTATTGGCCCTCTTTTTTTGAACCAATCAGAATGCTTGAATTCCATATTGGCCATGCTTTCTCGTATTGGCCCTGCTTTTCTTGTATTGGCCCAGTTATGCTCTGTATTAGCTCTGCCTGTTTCATATCATGTGCGCAATTGATCTAATAAAGTGCATAATATTGTAAAGTTGAATAATAAACTGAGTTATTAGATTGGGATATGCCTTTGGTCGGGCAGGTCGGCGGGTGAGTAGGCAGCATCAAACTGTTTCAGGTCAATAACTATTGTTTGCCTTAAGGTATTTGAATGAAACATGGTGTGTAGGTAGGTTATATCAAGACAGGCTCGGATTCATTTTGGGGTTTCTGAGGTCAAGGTCACTGTTACTAAAAATAGAAAATTGGTTTCTGCTCAAGAACTTGAGTTAGGAGTGACCTATTACAAAGAAACTTGATCTGTAGGAAGCTTTTTAGCTCACCTGACCACAAAGTGGTCATGGTGAGCAATTAGGATCGATGGATGTTTGTTGCAGTCATCCATCGTACGTCCACACTTTGTTTGTTAACACTCTAGCATCCAGAATTATGAAGCAATCTCAATCAAACTTGGTAACAACATATATGGCTACAAGATCTTGGATGAGTTCGATTATGGGCTAGATCAGATAAGTATGTCCAGAGGTATGTGCCCTTGATTGACAAAATTTGCTGTATTTGGCCTTGTTAACACTCTAGCATCTTCATTTCTGTACCAATCCTAATCATATTTATACATAATGTTTATGACCTCAAGATCTTGGATGAGTTTGAGCAAAATCTTATCAGTATGTCCAGAGTTATGCCCCCTTGATTTTCAAAATTTCCTATATTTGACCTTGCAAACGCTCCAGCACTTTCATTTCTTCATCAATCTTAATCATATTTCTACAGAATGTGTATAACCTCAAGATCTTGAATGAGTACGATAATGAGCCTAATCGGGTCAGTAGGACCAGAGTTACGTGCCCTTAATTGACAAAATTTGGAATATTTCACCTTGCTAACACTCCAGTATCTTCATTTCTTTACCAATCCTAATCATATTTATACAGAACGTGTATGACTTTAAGATCTTGGATGAGTTTGATTATGAGCAAAATCGGATCAGTAGGATAAGAGTTAAGTGCCCTTGGATGTCAAAATTTGATATATTTTACCTTCTTAACACTCTAGCACCATTATTTCTTCACCAGTCCTAATCATATTTACACAGAATGTGAACAACTGCAAGATCTTGAATTATTTTGATTATGAGCAAAATTGTGCCAGTTAGATCAGAGTTATGTGCCCTTGATTGACAGAATTTGCAATATTTCACATTGTAAACTCTCTCGCACCTTCATTTTTCACCAATCTTAATCATATTTATACAGAATGTGCATACCCTTAAGGTCTTGGATTATTTTGAACAAAATCAGGTCAATACAACTAGAGTTACATCCCCTTGATTGACAAAATTTGCTCTATATCACCTTGTTTATGCTTTAGCACCTCATTTCTTCACCAATCCTGATCATATTAATTTCTATATATGCAATGATACTCAGGTGAGCGATATAGGGCCATCTTGGCCCTCTTGTTTGAAAGGAAGGTTGGGATTGCTTTTAGGGCCCCTAGGGTCAAGGCCACTGTTACTAAAAATAGAAAATTGGTTTTCGCTCAATAACTTAAGTTCTGACTGACCAATTGCAAAGAAACTTGGTTTTGAGGAAGGTTTTGTGTAAAGGAAGGCTTTTGTGGCCCCTAGGGTCAAGGTAAGTTGCTAAATATGGAAAATTGGTTTCGGCTCAATACTTTTAAGTTAGGAGTGACCTATTCACACTGGCCATAGCTTTCGCAGAAGCGGTGGTTCCAACGCAGCGGCGGTGGAGGATTCGTCGCAGAAGCGGTGGAGAAATATGGCCGACTGACTATATTTATGCTGTCATCAGTACGTTTTCTAATGACCTTTTCACGTTTGACTGAAAACAACCAGTGAGACAGGAGCCCACATGTGTACTCTTCCAACCAGAAACACATGTTCAGTGCAATTCTTTGTCATTAATGTAAACACTTCTGTACAGTTTGACGAAGGACTGCCGTTTTTGTAGAATTCGCATTAAAAATGGTAAAATCTTGTACAAAACGACCCCTGAGCACGTTTGCAGCAAATCGTAAGTACGGCCCTGTCAAGCAAAAACTATTTCTTCGTAATAGGTAAATTTTCATTACACGCATAAGAAAAAAAATGACCAAAAATGATTCCAACGCAGTGTGCGGTGGGTACAATTGCAACGCATTACGGTGGATCTTGTTTGTTTGTTTTGGGTTTAACGCCGTTTTTCAACATTATTTCAGTCATATAACGGCGGGCAGTTAACCTAACCAGTGTTCCTGGATTCTGTACCAGTACAAACCTGTTCTCCGCAAGTAACTGCCAACTTCCCCACATGAATCAGAGGTGGAGGACTAATGATTTCAGACACAATGCCGTTTATCAAATAGTCACGGAGAACATACGCCCCGTCCGAGGATCGAACTCGCGATCCGTAGACCAACGCTCTTACCTACTGAGCTAAGCAGGCGGGCTACGGTGGATCTTGTTTCTTTAATGTTCGTGATGGGCTTTTAACTTAAGTAAACAGCATTTTTCTGGGATTTTGATAGGGGTAGGTCCATGAAATCACTCTGACATCAGCAACAGAAACTTAATGTTTAGTAATAATAAACTATTGATTTGCACTTCCGTTCTGTTGAATGCACACACGAAAATCTTTATTTTAAACCATAATTATTTTACTAAATCAATTGCCAAATAATAAAGCCATGTTCTTTCGTACTAACACCTAATTAGATCATGATCTAAGCTTCTTCCTTATCATACAATTATGACATTGATGTTGATTAATGCTTCAATGCGACATCATAGAACAGACATTACATAAACAATGACGGGTTTCTGCTGTCTTTGTTTTTTTGGCCACAAAATATCGAAGTCGGGTTTGCATTGGGGTGTCCTCCAACACACTGCACATGCTGCAGCCATTTGTCATGTTTATAAGTTTTTAATCATGTTTTAGCATATTTAAGTTTGTTCCCAGCTACATTTTGTCTTCAGTTCTTCAGTTGTTATAATAAGAATAACTGAAATGAGTTGATTCCTTGTCGTCTTCTTGGCACTAGAACAAGGAGTTATAGGTCTCTTAATATGTTTGACTGGCGCTGTGACAGTTTTCAGAGGAAAATGAAGTTTTTGTCTCTCATTTTTTGTAACATTTCTTTCTGCTTGTCTGTTGTTAGTGATTTGTACTCTGTTTCTCCGTTCATCTTTCAAAAAAATGTTAAACTTAAACTTATAATCATCAAGATAAACATTACTGAAGATAAGGCCATGAATGTGGCGTATGGCGTTGACAGGCTTTTCTTTTGATTTGACCTGGTAACCTAGTTTTTGACCCCACATGACAAAGTTTCGAATTTGATCGATGCCGACTAGAGATTATTAGATAAATTCTATGCCAGGTAATATGTGATGCCTACTATTGAGCTCGAAAGTGAAAGAAGAAAAGTAAACAACAATTGGAAGTCAGGCGCGTTAAAAAATTTTTTATCATATTTGTGTTTATATCGTGCATATCATTCGAAACATTGAAGTGCTATCCCCGCGATTTCCCCACCAAAAGCTTTTCGTTTTAATGCTATTCCTGTTCAGTTGACTTGCACATTGAGCGTATACTGTCGAAAGTGGTTGAACACCCTTACAGAAGAAAAAGGCCTGCTGCGTACTCTTGCTGTGTACATACAGCGTATATGATGTGTACATGATGTGTACTGAAATCAAGGGCTTTAAATAGTACGCAGGATATATACCGCACATACACAGATAGTACGTTTGTAGTACACTTTTGACATGCAAATGAGCTCTGATGCGTACTACTTGCTGCGTACATGCTGTGGACTACATAGTACACATGATGTACGCTGAAGGAATTTAGTATGCGGGAAATAGTACGCAGCATGTACGTGGCACATACACTTTTCACATGCAAATGAGCCTGCGGTGTACTACCCCTGCGGCGTACATGCTGTGTACTCCTGCGGCGTACATGCTGTGTACTCCTGGCCCGAGTCCTGCGGCGTACATGTTGTGTACTCCTGCTGCATACATGATGTGTACTCTTGTGGCGAAACTGCTGTGATAATGTAATTTCCTTACCCCACCAACTTTTGTATGCAAATGCTGATCATTTGGACAGAAAAAAAACAGAAAAAAGATAAGTGACATGCATCAATAAGTATTTGCCCTTACCAAAATAATGTAGATTGATGCTACCAAATAAATTAGTATGCTTTTCTACATCCACTTTTCAATGAAATAAATCAATTTTTGTAGCATGTAATTTGGTAAACATTTGAAGAAAATGGCGTAACTGCATCAAGGGGAAACAACTTTAATGCAACTAAATATAAGTGTTATGATTTATTATAGACGATGTGTGCGTAGTATATATTTATTTTGATTAAAATCCATCTGAGAACAATCTAGGACTGGAATTATATAAGCATTAATACACTTTTACGTCCGTAAAAAGTAGCGCACCAACAAATTTTGGATTGATTTTTTCCAATGGGGCGAGCGCAACTATTCTATGCTATTAAGATAAAAGTTACTCAGAAATCAAGTTCTTGCTTCCAAAAAAAAAAAAATGTACAAATCCTTCCTGCATGAAGTGTACTTCAGACTTTTACCTAAAAAAATTCAAAGTAT
This sequence comes from Mercenaria mercenaria, assembly GCF_021730395.1. Taxonomy (NCBI): domain Eukaryota; kingdom Metazoa; phylum Mollusca; class Bivalvia; order Venerida; family Veneridae; genus Mercenaria; species Mercenaria mercenaria. Next base: position 24,315,782 of record NC_069365.1, on the reverse strand, counting down.
AAACACCAAAAGAAAATGAACAAGTCCCTCCCGCGTATATGAAGTTTACTTCAGACTTTAACTTATAAAAAAAAAACTAAGTATAAATGCCAAAAGAAATTGTACAAGTCTTTCCCGCGTATATGAAGTGTACTGCACAAATTTCAAAGTATCTGCGGTGTACATGCAGTGTACTATTTTCTTGTACAAGTCCCTCCTGCGTACATGCAGTGTACTCCTTAAATTTTCAGAGTCTGTGCTGCGTACCTGAAGTGTACTAGTGACCTCCTGCGTACATGCTGTGTACTCGTCGAAATAGTACGCGGCATGCGGTGTATGTAAAATGTACTCCTCTGGCGTACTACTGTGTTCGCGGCATATACACAGCAAATACGCAGCATGTACGCCACAGAGGCTTGCTTCTGTAAGGGATGTAGCATTGCCTAGTGGACATTTACTAAAGTTGTTCAAATCATGACCCCGGGCTCAAAATTGACTCAGCCCCAGGGGTCCCTTGATTTTACTTTGGAAAATTTTCTAAAATTTTCTAAAAATAAACCATAAAGCCTAGAGCTTAGATTTTTCAGATGTAGCATTGCCTGGTGGACCTCTACAACATTTGTTCAAATCATGACCCCCAAGGTCAAAATTGACCTCTCCCCAGGGGTCACTTGATTTTACATAGGAAAATCTTCAAAAATATTCTAAAAATAAACCATAATATTGAAATCTTACGTGCAATCAAACTCACACTGGCCATAGCTTTATCAGATCAAGTGGTTCCAACGTTGTTTGAGCGGTGAATTTTACGCTGATCAGATGGAGAAATATAGCTGATACTACAAGTTTCCGGTATTGTAAGTGTGATTTAATGGAATTTCTACCTGTTTAATAACTAATCAAATGAAAACGATGGGTGCACCGGGAGCGCAAATGTGTCTTTGTTTTAGCACATGTGTCCGTTTAGCTGAGATATGTGCCGTTTATTCAAACACTTCTGTACAGTTTGGCGGGGGTAGGAGATTTTTGACAGTTTTTGACAATATCGCATCAAGTATAGTGTTAATCGGGAACAAGTAACTGATAATTTGTATTTTCATTTTTGAACGGCGACCATAGATGTTTATTACGTCGTTTCTGTTTTATGGAGGACAAAATTAATAAAGTCTTGTCTTTTCCCAGGCCAATTTTAACGTTCTCTGCGATTTATTTCTCTGAAAATAAATGAACGCTACCACAGCAATATGAATGAAATATGTACAAACAGCTGATCAGTACTTATATCAAGGACCAAAGTTTATTTATTTTGAATGAACAGCTTAAATGCACAACAAATTAGTAACGAAATTACTAAAAAGTTACCAATTTTAGCTATACTGATTTAAAGAGTCAACCCGATTTTGGTATGCTGTTCAGTACCATTCGCGGAGAAGATAGATATCCGTGAACTGGTTCTTGTTTTTACGAACTATTACTTTTATTTACTTAACGATATTGTTCGATGTACAATATATTAGAAATGGCGGGATATTAAAATGCTATAAAACTCACTAAATTTATTCATTGTTAGGCTTGAATGACTGTTTTTAAGACGGATAATAGGTTTTCAGCACGAATCAGAAGTATACTGATAAGTCGTATGATACACATCGAAACGTTGATTGTTTTCAGAGATACTTTCAAAATAAGTGTGTTTAATAACACGTTAAGTTATTTCCCATTAACACTGTTTTATACACGTATTTACAAAAAAATACAAAACTGTCAAAAATCTCCTTCCCCCGCCGGACTGTACAGAAGTGTTTGAATAAACGGCACACATCTCAGCTAAATGGACATATATGCTAAAACATAGACACATTTGCGCTCCCGGTGCACCCATCGTTTTCATTTGATTAGTTATTAAACAGGTAGAAAATCCTTAAAATCATACTTACAATACCAGAAATTTGTAGTATCGGCCATATTTCTCCATCTGATTGGCGTAAAATTCACCGCTCAAACAACGTTGGAACCACTTGATCTGATAAAGCTATGGCCAGTGTGAAACTCCAATAAAAAAAATATTACAAAGACAAAATTTAGTTCATTTCAAAGTACAATATGTATACTGCAAACTCTTACGGATTTTTGTCAAAATTGTTCCTTGTTATTGCATAAGACACAAAAAGACAACCCCATGTAAATTTAATTTAAAATGTTGTTTGTACATGCATTTTTGACCACAGGTAGCCAGGTAAGCCTGTACATAATCCTATAATATCACCTGTTTATATACATGTAAATTATGTGTGAACAGATAACACAAATTGGATAAATTGATGGTGTTGGGATTTTTGTGTATAATTCAGTAATCAGGTAAAATTTCAAAATAATTTCTTTAGACTTTATTCTTCACAGTCTGCTTTACAATTGGCTGTAATTATCTTTTAAATGTATTGAATATACATTGAGTTTGACTGCACGTAAAATTGCAAAATTTTGTCATTTTGGCAAGAGAAAAATATTGAATAAAGGCATAATACAGGTAGTGAAATGCACATCCATTTACTTGCATATGTTCACATAGATATTTAAAACATTATTATGACAAAATTACTGACTTTATTGTTACCACTTAGTCATCTTTTATTTCATGAAAATTTGCATGTAAACTTTCGAGTCAAATGGCTGCCACTGTGGGCGATGCCTTAAGGGGACGCATACTTTGAAATTAGAAAAAAGTGGGTGGGGTATTATAAAATTTACCTGCAAAAAAGTACAAGGTTTTGGTAAATGAAATGAATACTGTTTCAACTGTTATAACTACACAAAGGATTGCTCACTAAAATAAAAATGAGAAAAACTGAAACAAGAAAGTTATTGTTGAATTACATAAGACTTCTTGTGTACATTCAAAGTCAACAATTAAGACTTTTTGGTGCGAAAATAATAGTGCTTCACTTTGTCCAAACATTTATCAATGTCCTACAGATTCTAATTTAAAGAAAGAATGTGAAATAAGTTCACTGTCTTGCTTTTCATTTGGCATATGTGAGCTAAAACACATTATTTAGTTTGTTTACAAAGTAGTGCATAAGAAAAGATACGGTGGTCAAGGAATGCCACATTACAAAACTAAAAGAGTATATTCCCCTTAATACATTAAACATTTATCATTACAGAAGTCTAGTGGCTTACAATAAAGGCCTAGAAATGTTGCCATTATTAATTTTTAACTTGGTATTCATGAATTGCAATGCACTTAAATATCAAAACACATTCAACAAACTTTTGAAAATGTACTGTCTTAAAAATCCCTAAAATAAGGTATGAAATTTTGTTGAGAGGTCCGATCAATGTGTATATGTGCAAAAGCAACATTCTAATCTTGTTCACAAAAGTTACTAATACACAGCAGGAATGTCAATGATCAAAACTGGACGAATATACAGTTATCCTCATTTTAATGTCATTTATAATTTGTCCTTGAATTCTCCACCATACTTTTCATAACTCTGTTTGCACGAGTTGCACGAGAATGCTGTCATTCACGTAAAAAATGGGGTCAAATAAGTTGTAAATGCAATATCATGTAAACGTAGTTAATGGATTATGCAGTTCAAGATAAACTTTATCTCATAACGTAACGAACATGTATAATGTTGTAACAACAACTTTACTTACACTAATTTAAGTAGCAGTCGGTTTATAAGTGACTTTATCGATTCATTTTGTGTTTTGTTATTGTTGTCAAAAGTATAACGGAAGTGCCTCACAACTGAAGCGGAAACCAGTTTGATGCGCAAAGTAGTCCACTGTAGGTAATATTTTTTGACAAATGTCCACAGAAATTAATAATTTTCTAATATTAAAGACGAATATCTGAATAGGATTCATTATTTGATAAGAAATTATAATCATCGACATGTTTTTTTTAAAAAGCGTACACGTGCTGACACCTAAGTTGTCTCCCGTTGTTTATTAGAGTTACCTTTCGTCCGGCGCAGTAATACATTTGCAGTGAATCGCCGAGAAGTCGTGGGAAAATTAAAAACCATGTAAACAAACTAAAAATAACCACCTTTTCAAGATGAATTTCAAGTGATCGGCATTATGCATTTAACCCGCCTGACCTGTGTAGCATCTTAGATATCTGTTCTAAGGTATTCATTGTGTAGAATGTCATGTTATGCCCTTGCAATTCTAATCCGGATGGTAGTGGTTTCGTCAAATCACCGGTTCGTCATACTTAATTTATATAGTAAGTGAGAAGTGGTTTCGTCATACTTATTGTTATAGTGTAATAATGATTGTTTGTTGGTCGTTTTATTGTTGATGTACTTCGTGTGGCAAACAAGTTGTTAATTTTGCAAAGATAATTTCAAAGCTAATTATTTATACAGAAAATGAAAAGAAAAATAAATGATATAATTGCCGATCGATTAAGATATATAGAGATTTAGTTTTTGTTAAACTAATTATTATGGACGAAACTTATGTATTTATTACTGGTTACAAATGTTAAGTTCGACGCAAGACAATTTATTTTTCAAAATGTTAAATTTGAATTAATAAAAAATTAAGAATTTCTATTGAGAATTAAAACATTTTAAATCTATTCAATATTAATACAATATAATTATATACAAAGAATTTGATAAGAAAAAAAAAACAAATACTATAAAAAGTAAAATTTAGATATACAAAATGTATATTTATAGTAAAAGAATTAAAATTCTTATCTTAAGAAGTTAGCGTAACTGTCACCAAAGCTTAACTGATGATCGATGATTATTATACTTAAAATGTGCTAAATTCCTTGCATTTCTAGAATGTCAGTGAGGTGCTAATTGTGGCACATTCTGCTCATTAAATTCCCGACATTTCATTGATGTTTCTAATTAGAAATTAATTTATCATCAAAATGTATTTGCAGAAGAAAAACAAAGCGTTTTATATTTTTACATTTATTTACATCATCACAAAAGACACTCATTCAACAATGAAAATAAGAAGCACATTTAATACACAATACAATTTTATACATTATAATACACATGTCAACTCTGAAAAAGAAAAAAAAAGCAATCAATAGCACATTCAATACACATTACAATATTATACATTATAATACATATGCCATGTAAACTCTGAAAAAGAAAAAGAAAAAGAAGCAATTAATATCACAGTCAATACACAATGCATTTTTATACATATCATGACAACCCTGAAAGAAAAAGAAACAATAGCACATTCTATATTAATACAATATAATTATATACATTATAATACACATGTCATGTCAACCCTGAAAAGAAAAAGAAACAATAGCACATTCAATATTAATACAATATAATTTTATACATTATAAAATATTACAATCAATATCAATACAATATAATTATATACATTATAATACACATGTCATGTCAACCCTGAAAAAGAGAAAGAAGCAACAGAACATACACATTCAATGTACAATACAATACACTACAAAACACACATTTTCAATGTCAGTTTCTTTGATTTTAATTTATACATCTTCTTGTACCGCGCTGTTGGTAAATCCAGTGGAAGGTCCGAGCCCCGCGATGTTGCTGCATCTACGTAGAAGTTGTGTCGTCGTCAGTTCACCGTCTTCGTATTTGTCCCAAGCGTCAAACAATGCCCCATGGAGTCTGGCGTATCTTGCTCTGTGTAGCCTCGTCAGTAGATGGGCTGATACAAGCCTGATTTGGAGATCTACCGTCTCGGCCTCTCTGCGAAGCAAAGGTACAAGCAGGTAGAACCCCAAATCAGCCCGACCAGCCCGGGTGTTGATTCGTCTGTGCCACCCTGAAAGTAAAAAGAAATACTTATGTTACATTTATCGTTGATAACATTGCATACATAAACTTGCATACAATTTATGATCAAACAGATCAAGCAAAACACATGGCAGCACCACAACACAACTAAAGGTAAGTGTCGGTAAATTTATTAAAACAAAACAGCTTTATGTTAATTTATGTCAATCTCATGGAATCATCAATTTACAGAAGTCTGAAAAGTTTGGTTACCTTCAACGTCGTTGTTTGTCCTGACCGTCTCCCTGAACACACTCCAGTGGTTCGGCTGCCACATACTTCCTTCTATCCACGTACCCTGGACATACTGCGTCACGTGCAGGATTGGGCCGCCGACTTCTAAAGCTTGCTGCTTCAACTGGTGGAAAGCCGCTGGAATTTGCTCTGAAGGGAGGTATGGCAGACTCAGCAGTTTCCGTAAGAACCTGTACTTATCTTCTTTTTCCAGGTAGGCAGTGGTAAGACCCTCGGACTGGATTTTACGGTAAACCCGCTGACTCCAATGGAACACACATCCCTTCAGAACACACCCCGGAAAAACTTCCCTTAATGCCTGCCAGGCAGCTGAAAATATAATAAATAGAAATTAATATATTTCTGCATGAAAAATGATTGTATTATGTATTAAATGTTATATGAAAGTTGTCTAATGAAAGTTATTTAACCATTATAGAATTTCACATGATATAAAATCGATTTTTTCTACTTACCAGCTTCAAAGTCCAGCATGAACCATTCAACCTGCGGGCGTTCCAGCATACTACGTAGACTGGTCAGCACCTGAAAATAGAAAAGAATATTTTAGTTGGTAAAAAAATACTGAAACATAGACAAAAATGCTTGGTCTGTTTATCATTTTATTTTAAAACGTACTTAAACTATTAAAGGTCCGTTATGCAAGTAATATATAAATATATAAAGGAATTAAGTACCGCAATATAATCCTGCTTTGTTCTCCGTGACATCAGTACGTAGACGAGTGGTACTTGTTTGGCATCTTCACCCTTTCGGACGAATGCGTGGACAGACATTAACTGGTAAAACGGGCGTTTTACCAGTTTGAAGGTGCCATCCAAGAACCACCGCCTGGCCTGTTTAAGCTGCTGTAGCTGAGGTGTTGTGGCAAGAAGTATGTGCCTCTGGTCGTCTACCCGGATGTCGTCTGCAACGAAGTCTGGCCCGATGAAATTGGTATTGATCACGAAGTCCAGCGTAGTTGGGTCCGTTGGTCGGAGATTCTGCCGATGAAGATTGGCGGCCCTGATAAGAAGATCTGGTTTCGGTAGAGCGAATTCTTCTGCCGAAATCAAATCCTTCATCACGGTCTCCACAATTTCACCGGCAGGACGGAAAACATTTTCCCGGGCAACTTGCTTCACCTGCAATGAAAAAAGAAATTGCGAAATGAACGTGTTTAGATTTAATTGCAATTGGAATATAAATAAACCATTTTCATATTTAAGTTAAATATATAATTCATATTACCAAAATTGTACATTTTTCTTACAGCATCCTTTAATTATCAACATCTTAATCGCAAGTATACATGTACCTGCATTCGCGACCAGTGCAGATCAAGATCAGCTTTATATTGTTCGCTAATCATTTTTTTTTTCATGAAATGAATTATACATCGGGCCGTCTATTTCAGAAACGTAATATTTATCAAGAACTCGTTTTTAATACACAATAATTTTTAATAACTCATTTGCAATTTGAGTAACATTATCGATTAAAGTATGTGCGAATTACTTTAACGCAATCATCGATATTAACTGCCATTAAATAGGTGCGATCATCTTCCATTGTATTGACCTATTATATGCTATTAACTATATAAAGTCTTTATGACGAAACCACTTCTCACTTACTATATAAATTAAGTATGACGAACCGGTGATTTGACGAAACCACTGTAATTCGCTAATCCCACTCTGATTTTTTTGTTTACATTTTTTATCAATGAGAAATATGGCGTCCATCCCGAGATGAACTGATGTGGCGTTAAATTTTTACATGTTTAAGCAAACCTGGTGTGTTAGAAAGAAAATCTCATCCCTTCAACATTATTTGGAACACTGTTATTGTAAAAAACCTGTTTTTTCCTAATACAAAAGCTTAATATTTTGTGTTGAATGTACTTTCACAAACACCTCTGTTTTCCTATTACATTCATAGTACCACATCCTTATCCACAAAATACTGAATATTACAGGTGTCCATCAGTATTATATCAGTTTAGGAATATGTTTTTTATTTTCCCACCATCAATTTCTTGAATATGCACCCCTTCCGCATTGCTGTATGAACTGTGAATGTAGCAATATGCGTCCCCTTAATTAATACAAATTTATTAATTTTGTTCATCCAGAGCTGTTTCTCAGTAAATTTATGTTGTATGGAATTTCATGAAACTTATTATAAGTATGTATTATTTTACTGCACAGGTATGTCAAGAGTTATGGCTCCTGAATCCTGAAATAGTAAAAAAAATGCACTTGTGCAGCCATTTCTCAGTAAATTACACATTGAATTTCATGAAACTATTGTGCTCATGCAAGTTGAATTAACTTGTGATTAGTCGTCTACAAAACCAGCTGACAATTACCAAGGCACTCCCATGTACCGACCACCATCTTACTGCTGTGAAACTTGCTGGAGCACACAAACAGGGGCTCCATTGTAGTCGGCATGTTTATCAAGCGGCTCCATTGTAGTCGGCATGTTTATCAAGCGGCTCCATTATAGTCGGCATGTTCATTAAGGTATCAAAATAAAATGTTGTTCTTTATGCATTATTGCTGTTTGCACTATAAGGTACATTTGCCTTTTTTGCCCAGTGTTTTGACCCTTACTATATACTTGTTAGTTTGACTATTCGAAGAATATGGAGAGCTATTGTACTCGACCCAGTGTCGGCGTTGATTAAGTTTTTTATAAAGTCTAATATCAAACATATTAACCTGAAACTTAAAATACTTCTTTACTATCAACATCTCCATCATATGAAATAATCCCCATAATTCTGTCAACTATATTCATTGAATTATCCCCCTTTTAGCTCACCTGAACCGAAGGTTCAAGGGGAGCTATTAGAATGGGTGGACCATCCGGCGTCCATCGTCCTGCATCCATCGTCAACATTTTACATAAACATCTCCTGTGAAACTACTGCTTAGAATTACACCAAACTTGGTCTGTAATATCCTGGCAAGGTCCTCTCTCAAGTTTGTTCAAATGGTTCTGCTTGACCTACTTTAGAGGCCACCAGAGCTAAAAATAGAAAAATCTTTGAACGACTTCTTCTCATGAACCGTTTGATGGATCTTCACCAAACCTGGCATGTAGCATCCTTATTGGTCCTCTATCAAGTTTGTTCAAATTATAACCCTGGGTTGAAAAGAGGCCCCGCCCTGGGGTCACAAGTTTTACAAAGACTTATATAGGAAAACCTTTAAAAATCTTCTTGTCTAAAACCACAAGACCTAGACCTTTAATATTTGATATGTAGCATTGCCTTACAGTCCTGTACCAAAATCATTCAAATTATTACCCTGGGTTGAAAAGAGGCCCTGCCCCAGGGGGCCTCAATTTTTACATAGACTTATATAGGAAAACCTTAAAAAATCTTCTTGTCTAAAACCACAAGACCTAGACCTTTGATATTTGGTATGTAGCATTGCCTTTTGGTCCTCTACCAAGATTGTTCAAATTAAGGCCCTAAGGTGAAAAGAGGCCCCACCTCTGGGGACACAAGTTTTATATAGACTTGTATAGGAAAAAACTTTAAAAATCTTCTTGTCTGAAACCACAAGGCCTAGGCCATTGATAATTGATATGTAGCATTTCCTAATAGTCCTCTACCAAGATTGTTAATATTATGGCCCTTGGGTGAAAAGTGGCCTTGCCCGGGGTGTCCAAAGTTTTATATAGACTTATATAGGAAAAAACTTTAAAAATCTTCTTGTTTAAAACTACAATACCTAGGCCTTTGATATTTGGTATGTAGCATTGCCCATTGATCCTCTACCAAGGTTGTTAAAATTATGTCAAAGGTCAAGGTCACAGTGACCTTTAGTACCAAAAAGCTTATAACTCCACAATGCTTAGGACTAGAACCCTCAAACTTTGCACGGATGTTGGTCCTGACCAAAAGATGACCCTGAGGGCAAAGGTCACGGTCAAGGTCACCGTGACCTTAAGTACCAAAAACCTTTTAACTTGGCAATTCTTGGGGATAGGACACTGAAACCTAGTAGGGATGTTGGTCCTGACCAGTAGATGACCCTGAGGGCAAAGGTCAAGTTCACGGTGACCTGTAGTACAGAAAAGCTTATAACTCTGATGCTTTGGGATAGGACCCTCAGACTTAGCAGGGATGTTTGTCCTTACCAGTAGATAACCCTGAGAGCAAAGGTCACCATGACCTTTAGTACCAAAAAGCTTGATAACTCTGCAATGATATGAATAACATGATTCAGGTGAGCGATATAGGGCCATCATGGCCCTCTTGTTCAACTTAGAATTTTTGTTAAAGTTTGCATACCACCTCAGATATTTTCAAAGTCCATTGACTTTTGGCTTTGAAACTTTGAACACTTGTTCATCATCATGACCCAACCTGCAGACAGGAGGAGGTAACTTTATCAAGCATTTTGACACAATTATGCCCCTTTTTGGACTTAGAAATTGCTAAAAATTTCATAAAATTTATAATTTTGTCAAAATTATTTGACCTGTGGCTTTGAAACTTTGAAGACTTGTTTATCATCATGATGTCTACCTATAGGCAAGAGAACTTAACTCCTTCAACTATTTTGGCTGAAGTATGGCCCTTTTTGGACTTAGAAATTTGTACAAATTTCATCTAAAAATTAATAATTACCTCATTATACTATCAGGAACTGAGAATAGTCGAACGACGCTGTCTTGGGACAGCTCTTGTTTTGGATTGTACCCAAAAATATTCGGCGGGGGATGCCAATTCATTGAATTTGCTTGATTATTTGAGCCACAGCCTTCAAATTTGGACCACATGTACAGTTTTGTTTTAATTTAAACTTTGAATTTGAACTGAAGCAAAATGATACCCAGGTGAGCAATATAGAGCCATCATGGCCCTCTTGTTAGCTATTGTGATTGGTCATTGTCGTCCGTTGTCCATCCGTGGGTGCGTCAACAATTTCTTTAAACAACATCTCCTCCTTAAATACTGGTTTGATATTGACCAAACTTCACAGGAATAAATCTTGGGTGGCCCCTTTCAAAATTATTCAAAGAATTGAATTCCATGCAGAACTCTGGTTGCCATGGCAACCAAAAGGAAAATCTTTAAAAAACTTCTCCAATACCGCAAGACCTAGAGCTTAGGTATTTGGCGTGTGGCACTGCCTAGTGGTTCTCTACAAAGATTCTTCAAATCATGACCCTGGGGTCAAAAATGGCCACGCTTGATGGGTCACTTGTTTTTACATAGACATATACATGTATAAGAAAAACTGAAAAAGATCTCCAGAACTGCAAGGCCTAGATCTTAGATATTTAGAATGGAGCACTGCCTAGTGAACCCCTACAAAGATTGTGCAAATCATCAGACAACATTGAAAAAGATCTGGATAAATGTCTTTACTACTAATATAAATGAAACATTTTGGTTTGAAAGCTCTGAAAACATTGTGACAATTTTTTCCTGCAGGAGCAATTTCTTCCTTTGCCACAATGTTTTCAAATGATCCGACTACAACTCATTAAATCAAAAGAAGTGCCTAACGGCAGCAATGAAGGGCAGACAGTAAATCTTTTAGTCGATAAATCGCATATTAAAGGGGTCGGTCCCGACTTCCTTTGCTACGCGTAGGATCGATTCCCTATCAATTAAAATAAATTACAGTTAATTTCCCCTCTTAGAAAGTAGCGAATACAGACTTGCCATGTAACGTAACTTAAATTTACCCAAATTTTTGACACCTGCCATCAGAAACTGGGTTTAACCTGTTTGACAACTGTTTCTTTTAATGTGTGCTGACACCAGCAGATCAAAGAAGACCTGTATTCCATGTGATGTCATAGTGATGTCACTGCTATTGACATGTATTTAATTCAGAACCAGCATCAATACACACACCTGTTATTTAAAGTGACTGTGACTTCGAGTGCATATAGCGCTGGGAGTTGATTTATTTTTGGCTGATATGGAATTAACTTTTTTAAATTGTATTTATATTCAAAAGGTTTTCGAGGTTTGGGCAATCATTGCAATAGTGAAAAAAAAACTTTAATTTGCAGTTTAATTACATGAGATTCACAACGTTTACAAGGATAAGAAAACAAAATCACTGACATTTTGAGTGAATTTGTTATTTACTTTAAATCAATAGACTTAAACAAAGATAGGAAATAATAAAAATAGTAACATTATATTAAGCATATTCAATTCCTTTTTCAACTTGCATGTCATGGCGTTAAAATATTTCCACATTTTCTCTAAAATCTTGTCACTTCTCCCTAAAATCTCTCCCCTTCTCCCTAATCTTAGCTGAGGGAGAAGTGACTTCTCCCTAAAATCTTAGCCTAGCTTAAGCCCTGACTTTCGTCACAAAAAGTAATGATCATTCTTGACAAGAATTCACAGTGGGTCATGTCACATAGTAAAATGGTATTTTCAGTGACATCTGAAAACAAACAACTGAAGATATGCATAAATGTATGATTTTTCAAAGCCTATGATAAACATGAAAAATGATAACTGAAAAATAAAATGTGTTTAAGAGTTTCATGAAAAAAAAAGTTACAAATACCCTGTTTTATGTTTTTCATTGAAATGCGAAAGCGCATGTGAATTACGCGCGCGCCAGGTTTGTCTATTAATTTTTTACCTGAAAAAAAAAGTGGCTATTAATTTATAATGGCCAGAGCTAGCACTGATTTTATTGCGAGTACTACTTGATACAATCTGAAGACAGAGTTACTGAAATTGCGCAAGACTTTGCCAGTCGATTTACTATGTCCATCACATCTACAATATATCTTACATACGTTTTGACATTTTGGCTAGTTTACATCGTCTAATAATGCTATGTAACTGAGAAATGACCATATATTGCAAAAATTTATTGAGCACTGTATAAAAGAATCGCAATGAAAACGTTAGGTAGGATTATATAAAGTTAATGGTTCAGGTTTTATAATGATCCTCTCTGAACTTGCTTCAACTATCTATGAAACTATAAACTGTTAAACTGATTTACAAACTTGTAACGATATCTTTTTTCGACATTGTGGTCATTTCTATGTCTTAAATTTATATATACGTGTACTGGATTCATTTATTTTCTTTCATTCAGTTATAGTCTTGCCATGTATCATATTGCGGGTACTTGTTGATAGAACTTGAAGGAAGAGATACTGAAATGGCGCAAGACTTTGTCAGCCGGTTTATTATGTGGATCACATCTATGATATATGTAATTTGCGTTTCGACATTTTGGCTAGCTTTACATCATCAATTTTCCTGTATAACTGACCAATGTACATGTCCTACAGAAATTTCAGCTTCTTTGCAATAAAACACTCTTTTACTGAAGGCGAAACAACCTGATATCATAATTAGTATTAAGATGTTAATTTGGTCGTCCACTTTTTTGCAATTTTGCAGTTCGACAATATGACTAATTTGATCTATGTTTTCCATTTAAATCAGCATACAGGTATCAAAAAAAAAAAAGACAGTATAATGTAAAGTTAAGGTTACATGATTTATAATGCTCCGCTCTCAACTTATATCAACTATTTATAAATCTACAGACAGGCAGACTAATTGATAAATGCTTCGAAGATCAAGATTGTTACGATATTTTTTTTCGAATTATTGACCATTTCTTTGACATTAATTTATATCTACGTAAATCGCAGTCGATTATTTTCGTCCATTCAAGTATAGTCTTGCCATGTATTATATTGTGGATACTTGATAGAACTTGAAGAAAGGGATACTGAAGTGGCACAAGACTTTGCCAGTCGGTTCGCTATCTCGTCACGTCTTCGACATATGTCATATGCGTTTCGACATTTTGGCTAGTTTTTCAGCGTCTCATACTGCCATATATTTTACTTGTGGAACTGATCAGTGACCATGTTCTGTAGGAACTGATCGCATATCAGCTGCTTTGCAGTAAAAGACACTTAACTAAAAGCAAGACAACATGAGATCATTATGACCATTCAGATGTCAATTTAGTCCTCCATTTCAACCTTATGCGCTTGGACTTTCTGACTAATTTGATATGTGTATTCCATTGAAAACTGTATACAGATATCTCAATAAAAACATTATTATGTAAAGTTAAAAATACAAGTTTAATAAAGAACCACTCTGAAATTGCATCACCTATTTATAAAACGATAGACAGCTAGAGTGATTGATAGCTCCTTTGACTTTCTTGTTAGGTTATATTTTTATCGACCGACTGGCCATTTTATGTCTTTAATTTAGATGTACATGAACAAGACCCATTTAAATACAGTCTTGTCATGTATTTTATTGCGGGTACGTCTTGAAAGAATTTGAAGAAAGTGATACTAAATGGCGCAAGACTTTGTCAGTCGGTTAACTATGTCTATCACATCTATGATTTATGTTACATTCGTTTCGACATTTTGGATAGTTTTGCATCGATATCTTTTTTCGACATATTGACCTTTTTAACCAGGTTTTCAACGAAAACCTGAGTTATTAGATTGGGGTAGATGTCGGTCGGGCGGGCGGGCGGCGACGTCAAACTGGTGTTTCCGGTCAATAACTTTTGTTTCGGTAAAGATATTTGAATAAAACTTGGTATGTATGTAGCTTATATCAAGACAAAGGCTGGGATTGATTTTGGGGTTTCTGGGGTCAAGGTCAAGGTCACTGTTACTTAAAATAGAAAAAGGTTTCCGGTCAATAACTTTTGTTTCGGTAAAGGTATTTGAATAAAACTTGGTATGTATGTAGCTTATATCAAGACAAAGGCTGGGATTGATTTTGGGGTTTCTGGGGTCAAGGTCAAGGTCACTGTTACTTAAAATAGAGAAAGGGTTTCCGGTCAATAACTTAACTTAGGAATGAGCTATCATGATGAAACTTGGTATATAGAAAACTTATATAAAGTTGTAGCTTGGGATTGATTTTGGGGTTTCTGGGATCAAGGTCAAGGGCATTGTTACTGAAAATAGGGTTAGGGTTAGGTTAGGGTTAGGGTTAGCATATCTTCTACATGCATGGAGGGATTTTGATGAAAGTTGGCACAATTGTTCACCATCATGAGACGGAGTGTCATGCACAAGAACCAGGTCCCTAGGTCTAAGGTCAAGGTCACACTTAGAGGTCAAAGGATACAAGAATGAAAACTTTGTCCGGAGCATATCTTCTTCATGCATAGAGGGATTTTGATGTAACTTGGCACAATTATACACCATCATGAGACGAAGTGTCTTGTGCAGTTCCCTTCTTTAGAATTACTTCCCTTTGTTGTTACTATAAATAGCTTATATTGTAACTTTTTCATTACTAGACGTAGGGAAAAATCGAGACCACTTTTCTGTAGTACAACATGCATGTTACATCCAATTTTGAGGTGTATTTTGACCAATCTCTACCTGGTAAGGATTTCTGTGTGGACTTACAATTTTTTTTTTTTTTTTTTTAATTTTTTTTTAAGATTAACTTCCCTTAGTTGTTACTATAAATAACTTATATTGTAACTTTTTTATAAATGATCGTAGGGAAAAACCAAGACCACTTTTCTGTAGTACAACATAGTTGTTACTTTCTAATTTTAGGTGTATTTTAAGGTATCTCTACCTGGTAAGGAGTTTTTTTGTGGACTTAGAAAAACAAAAGAATTACAATGATTACTAAACAACCACAAAATTAAAATTACATCTGCAAATACAGGTGCTAGAGTAAAGAAATTTGCTGTGACGGGCGTAAATTTGTGACATTCTGGCACTCTTGTTTATCCTTATGAAAAGTGTTGAAAACCTGGTTTCGTGGCATTGCCGCGTTTCTTGTCTTTGTCTTAAATTTATGTATACGTGAACCATAGTCGTTTATTTTCGTCAATTCAATTATAGTCTTGCAATGTATTATATTGCGGGTATTTGTTGATATAACTTGAAGAAAGAGATACTGAAATAGCACAAGACGTTGTAAGTCGGTTTACTATGTCATCAAATCTTCGACATAATTATGTCACATGTGTTTCGACATTTTGGCTAGATTTTCATTGTCTAATACTGCCATATATTTAACGTGTGGAACTGTCCAATGACCGTGTCCTGTAGGAATTTATTTCATATCGGCTGCTTTCAAATTAAACGCACTTAACTAAAAGCGAGACAACATGTCATAATTATGACAGTTCAGATGTTAATTTGGTTCTCTAGTTCTACCTTTTGCGCATGGACTTTATGACAAATTTGATATGTGTATTCCATTGCATTGACAACTGTATACAGATATCACAATAAAAACTATAGGCATGATTATATCAAGTTAAAAATACCAGTTTAATATGTTCCACTCTAAGATAGCATCAGCTATTTATGAAAATAATAGACTGTTAGAGTCATTAGTAAATTCTTGGACGATCTTCTGAGGTTATCTTTTTTCGACTTATTGGTCATTCTAAGTCTTTAATTTGTATACACGTGAACCATAGTCGTCTAGTTTCTTCCATTCAAATACGGTCTTGCCATGTATTCGATTTTTTGGCTGGTTTTACATCGTCTAACTTTCCTGTGGAACTGACCAATATGCATGTCCTGCAGAAATTTCTCATATCAACTTCTTTGCTTCTTTGCAATAAAACGCCCTTTTACTGAAGGCGAAACAACATGATATTATCATTAGCATGAAGATGTCAATTTAGTCCTTCAGTTTTTTGCGCTTTAACAATATGACTAATTTGATATGTGTATTCCATTGGAAATTGTATACCGGTATACCGTAGTCCGTAGTCGTGCCATTTATTATAATGCGGGTACTTCTTAATAGAATTTGAAGAAAGAGATACTGAAATGGCGCAAAACTGTTAGTCGATTTACTATGTCCATCACATCTACAATTATATATCTTACATGCGTTTTGACATTTTGGCTAGTTTTACATTGTCTATGTAACTGAGAAATGACCATATATTGCAGAAATTGATTTTATGTCAGATTTTTGCAACACCAAACTCCATGCAGAGTTACTTCCCTTATAGTACAGTCTCTTCCTATTATAAGGGGAGATCACTGCGTTGGAGATTGTTGCAATACAACACACATTTACTGAAGGTGAAACAACATGATATCATCATTAGCATTAGGACGTCAATTCGACCTCCAGTTCATCTTTTCTTCTTCGACAACATGACTAATTTCATTGTGTGTATTCCATTGAGAACTGTATTAAAGAATCGCAATGAAAACTTTAGGCATGATTATATAAAGTTGCAGGTTTTATAATGATCCTCTCTGAACTTGCTTTAACTATGTATGAAACTGTAAACTGATAAACTGATTGATAAATACTTTGACGATCTTGTACTTTTTTCGACATATTGTCCATTTCTATGTCTTAAATTTATATATACGTGAAACTAGAGTCGTTTATTTTCTTTCATTCAATTATAGTCTTGCCATGTATCATATTGCATGTACTTGTTGATAGACCTTGAAGGAAGAGATACTGAAATGACGCAAGGCTTTGTCAGCCGGTTTACTATGTGCATCACATGTAGCAGGGTGTGGGAAACTCCTTGTAGGGAACCCCATCCTGCAATATTTTTGTATTTTAAACACAAAATCCTATATTCTGCTGAGTTTTTAAGAGACACATTTCTGTTATTTATAGAAGTTTCACAGGATTATTGCTTAAGGTATTAGACTCGTAATAGAGTGCCTCCTTTTTGAAATCAAGATTATTCAATTCCTACCATACCTTCTTTGACTGCAATTTTCAGGGGTTGGGGGGGAGGGGGGAGGTGTAGGTTCAAGCCAAAGGGGTACATCACATAAAGGTTTTGGGGTGGTCTAGAGTATAGTAACCCCTATTCACATAAAGGTTTTGGGGTGGTCTGGGGTATAGTAACCCCTATTTATATGCATATTATCGAAATGCATAATGCTGAACGGGTGGACAAAATTTTCTTCTTAATTCCCATGATGATATCATATTCTCTCGCTTTTAATAAAAGTTCCAGAAGCTCATACGAGGTAAATCCCTGAAAGATATGGCTTTCGGTCAGTTTGTTTGTTTTGGGTTTAACAGTATTTCAGTGTTCCTGGATTATGTACCAGTACAAACCTGTTCTCCGCAAGTAACTGCCAACTTCCCCACATGAATTAGCAGAGGTGGAGGAGGCTTTCGGTCAGTATCAGTAACATACGTACAAGATAGAACAATATAAGACCATGGAATATTAGCCAAAATGTCGAAGCGCATGTTATATATCTTATTTGTGATGGAAGCAAAGTGAAGAGTACGGATCATTTATTTATTTTGTTCAAGCTTTAATGGTGGAGGAAGACCCCAGGTGCCCATCACAACGACACCTGGGTAGAACCACCGACCTTCCGTAAGCCAGCTGGATGGCTTCCTCACGTGAAGAATTCTACGCCCCAAATGAGGTTTCGAACCCACATCGATGAGGGGCAAATGGTTTGAAGTCAATGACTAACCACTCGGCCATGGAGGCCCCTAGAGTACGGATCAATTTTATATAAATAAAAGATACAGAAATGGCCAGGTCGAAAAGAGATACAGTACTTAGTTCCTTCAAAGAAATTTATAATTTAGTCAAACAAATATTTAGTTGGAAAGAGTTGATAGGAGTTTTAGAGAGGAACACTTTTACGTAATCATATTGAACTGTTTTACCAAATTTTCTTCTTATTTCTCATGATGATGGCATGTTCTCTCGCTTTGAATAAAAGTTAAAAGAATCTGATGCAAAATAAATCCCTGAAAGTTATGGCTATCGGTCAGTAACATACGTACAATATATGGCAATATAAATCTATGTAAATTTAGCCAACATTTCAAAGCGCATGTTGTGTATATTTTATTTGAGATGGGCCTAGTAAATTGACTGACCAATAGTTGCCCAATTTCAGAATCTTTTTTTTCACGCTCCAACAATATAATACTTGCAATATAAAACATTACAAGTCTGTACTTGAATGAAAGAAAATATACGACTACAGATCAACTGTATATAATAAAAGATACAGAAATGGCCAATATGGATATAAGAGATATAACAAGTTCTTTCAAAGAAATCTATATTCATGTAGTTCATGTAGTTCATGTAGAGTAGAAGCCCGGAACATCATTAGATGTTAAGCGTTGACGCTTCTTAGGCCCATTTGTATTTGTTTTCCCAATTTGGTACTAAATTATTTTAATTATGGTTATTATAAATTATCTTTATATTTATTCTATTCCATTTAATTGTCATAATATTGGTATGTACATTCTGACATATATTATATTGCTACTATTTACAGTTAAAATTCCTTATAATGGTGTGTTCTTAAAAGGATAAAAAATCACAGTTAATTAGCACAGTCTATTCAATATATACTTGTGTATGTACTATCAATTGCGTGTTTTGGCACAGTATCCATTGCTTGAATTAGACTGGCGTTACATTTATATAGTAGAAACAAGTTATTTTGGTGTTTGTTTTTGTTCATTTTTTTTTTTTTAAAAAGAACATAATTTATCTTAACTGTCATAGAGTCTAGATTTTACAAATTAAGACCATAGCACCTATGCTTGGGTTCAGACTGGCCTGACATTTAAAAATATCAATCAATAAAATTTCTAAAAAGGAACATTGTTCCCTAGCACAGTCTTATCACCCTTTATGTCAATATACAAAATTTTTACTGATAGGGGCTGTAGCACTTAGCTATGAATTTTGACCGCCCAGACCAGTGCTTATTTAGTCTTGATTTGAAACTGTTGAGAGTTGGAGCTTCAATTGTACTGGAGGGGAGTGCATTCCATGTGTCAATTACTCTGTGACTGAAAGTATTTTTTCTTGTGTTAGAATTGGCTCTAGGTTTGAATAATTTCTGTGTGTTCCCCCTTGTATTAGTATTTGTTCTAACAGTTAGCAAGTTTGTGGAAGTTTTATCTAATTCATTTCTAAGTTTGTACACTTCAATGACATCTGCTCTAGTTCTCCTATACTCTAGAGTTGGCATCCCTAGTTGGATTAACCTATCGCTGTACTCTAATCCTTGTAATTCATGAAGCATCCTTGTGGCTCTCCTCTGCACATTTTCTATGGCGACTGCATCTTTCTTGTATTTTGGGGTCCATATGACAGAAGCATACTCCAAATGTGGACGTACTAGTGATTTGTATAACTGTAAAAACATTTCTTTGTTCATATATGTAAAGTTTTTAATTATTAGTCCAAGATTTCTATTTGCGATGTTAACTTTGGTACTTATATGTTTACTAAAAGTGAGTTTATCATCAAATATAACCCCAAGGTCTTTTTCTTCAGTAATCTGGTTTATCTTGTTTATTTTGTTTTCATTATCTTTCATGTAATATTCTGTCCTAGGTTTATTTCCTATGTGCATTGTTTTGCATTTTTTGATATTAAATATCATTTGCCACTTGTTTGCCCATTCACAGGCATCGAAAATATTATCTTGTAGCCTAACTTCATCATCATGTCCTCTTATGACCGAGTACAGTTTGGTATCATCAGCAAAGAGTTTTGATGCGCAACTTAGAGCATCTGGTAAGTCATTGATAAAGATTAGAAACAAAACTGGTCCTAATACACTACCCTGTGGGACTCCACTGGTGACATTTTGCCATGTTGAGGTGGCCCCATTGATTTTAACCCTCTGTAACCTATTGTTCAAGAAGTCCTCAATCCATTTGTAAATGCTACCCCTTATTCCTATACTCCAGATTTTCTTTAACAGTCTTTTATGTGGAACTTTATCAAAAGCAGCCTTGAAATCTAAGTAAATGATATCTATGTCATGGTTTTCATCAATTGCCGTAGTCCATTCTTCAATGCATTCGAGCAATTGTGTAGTACACGATCTGCCTTTTCTAAATCCATGTTGATAGTTTGAAATTATTTCATTATTTTCTAGATGTGTTACTATGGCATTTCTTATAATTTTCTCCATTATCCTACAGCATATAGATGTCACACTAATTGGTCTATAATTTTCAACATTATTTTTATTTCCACTCTTATGAATTGCTGTCACGTTTGCTTTTTTCCAGTCATTTGGAAGTTTGCCTTCATCAAGAGATTTTCTATACATTTTAGTCAGGATTTTACAGACTTCATCTTTGCATTCATATATGATTTTGGGGTGTATTTCATCTGGCCCTTGGGATTTTGTTGGGTTAATTTCTTGAATAGCTTTAAATGTGATTCTATCATTGATTTCTGTGTCATATATAGCAACTTTTGATATTCTTTCTGTATCTGGTATAGGTTCTGTTTCAGTGGTGAACACTGTTGTGAAATGCCTATTGAATTCTTCTGCGATTTCTATGTCGTTATTAGTTTTGGTTCCATTAACTAGTATTCCATTTATTCCAGACATTGTTTTAGAGTTTGATCTTACATATTTCCAGAATCTTTTAGGATCTTTCTTAACATTGTCTGCTATGTTCTGTTCATATTTGTATTTTGACCTCCTAAGATGATATCCTACCCTATTCCTTGCTATTTTATAACTGTTGTATGTTAGATGATTTTTCCTGTATTTGTATTTCAGCCACTTACTTCTTTTTTCTTTGATGGCCTTTGCAGTTTCATTGTCAATATAAGGAATCCGGTGTCCTCGATTATTTGTCTTTTTTGGAACATGATTTTCGATACAATTGGTAAGTTTGTTTTCAAACAATTCCCAAGACATCTGAATCCCCACACTGTCAATAACTGTCCAATCTGTCGTTTTGATGTCCTCTTTTATGGCGGAGATGTTAGCTTTATTATAGTCAAATCTAGGTGCATTATTGGTCTTTATCTCCTTAAAGCAGATAAATTCAAAGATCAATGTCAAATGATCACTTTTCCCTACCCCTGGGTTATATATGATTTCTGTAACCATGTCTTCCTCATTTGTGAAGATCAAGTCTAAAATGGACGGTTCATTTCCTGAACGGTATCTAGTTGGCTCTTTCACGTGCTGATATAAAAACAAATCCTTAACCTTCTCTACAAATTCAGTTTCAGGATGATGTTCACTTGTACTTGTTGCAAGTAGATCCCAGTCAATGTTTTTGAAGTTAAAATCACCCATCACTAAGAGGTGGGAATAATTCAACGCACACATTGGTTTAGCATTTCATACATTTTGTCATGATTTATTCTGTCGCTATTTGGACTTTTATATATACAGCCAATCAAGAGCTTATCATTTCTATCAAGATCAATTTCTACCCATACAGATTCATTAAAAGTGTTAGATTTCTCAATCCTAATGGCACGAAGTTTTGTTTTACATATATCACTGTTCCCCTTTTACCATTATCACCAAAAAATGCATCATATCCATTTATTTTGTATAATTCTTCCTGGTACAGTCATAATAGAGTTTTTTGGATATACCTCAGTTATTGCCAAATATCACATCTCTTTTCAGACAAAATTGTTGTTAATTCTAGCTGTTTTTCTTTTGTGAGACAATCTGCATTAGTATAAAGGACACTTAACTTGCTCTTTACATAAAATTCCAATTCAATTTTTGAAGTGCGTTTATTCCCTTCATTACAATCAATATAAACATTTTCATTCCTATTCACAGTTAAAACATTACTCAGTTTGACTGCAGTTTATGCACGGTACTGCTGTCAGTCACACATGCTTCAACTGGAGCTCCTAAGTTATACTGACCACTGGCATATAATTCAGTTCTGTAAATTTTTATGTCTTTATAGAAGTTCAGAGCTGATATATTTAACTTTTTAACAATTATTCTTTAAGTTTTTAAGGTGTAAAGATACAACAGGATATAAAATAGAAGTTGAAAGAATGTGATACGAGATAAATCCCTGAAGGATATGGCTATCGGTGTAGTGTACATACTACAGTACAGTGTTACATGTATTCATACGTTCAGGAATTTAACCCGTGCGTAAATACAAATTGAATTTAGCCTGGGAAGGATTTTATCTCTGCCTCAGAGAAAGCCAAGACGTCATCGGGGAAGACTACAAGAATAAGATACGATACGATACGATAAGATACTATATTGTTTTCAAAAGAAAACGTCTAAAGTAGAGCCGATGGCAGAGTACATTATGGGAAATGATTTAGTTGTATGTAACCTTTAATATGCGCGTCACAGAACAAAATGGCGGCGAAAGCAGCTGACTATTTTCCGCATATATTACGCCCACATTCTGACTGTTCAGAAGTCTTTTCTCGCTGGTTTGACAATGCAGAATTTGCACAACTAACAGTTTCAAAGTTTTTTCCACATCAGTGTAAAAGTTTCTCCAAGATTAGTTTGTCTGCAAGCCTTCACGTCGAAAATGGTGCTGATTATTATGATGACATGTGTAAATGTATGGCTCCGGTGAATTTTTTCACGCATGCCTTTTCCGCTCTTGCACAAGGAGATTTCTCTGTAGATGTTGAAGAAGCACTTGAGAAGTTGGGAAAATACATGGAAGATGGTAAGCTATAGTCCAAATTACTTGGACAGAAATATATCACAGGTGCCAGATAATTAATATCCATGTGTACCCGTGAAATGCCTGCAATTTACCGGTACTTGAGTAGCAGGTGTCACTTGTTGAAGTCGAAACATCAAAGGAGCGTGCGGCGTCCTTAATCATTGTTTGAAGTTGTAGCATGGGTGTGAGCAGTGCGTACATTAATTAAATTTCTATTCATCCCAGGTGTGAGACAAGGGTATCAAGTCAACTCGTCCCCCAGTCAACTTGTCCCCGATTTGGTCATCTCGTCCCCTAAAATTGGTCATTTCGTCCCCCCCTTGATAAAATTTGGTCAACTCGACCCCATTTTGGTCAATTCGTCCCCCTTTTGTAAACTGGTCCCCCTTTTTGTAATTTAATTCCAATAAATATTATGAGGATTTTTTATTTTCTTACATAAATTTGTACTTACGTTAAAATCGTTTTCTAAAAATTATGACTTCCAAATTTTGAGTTATTTTTTATAGTTTACTATAGAATATATATATAAAAAAATAATAAAATGCCCTTGGAAATAAAAAGAAAAGTAAGACAATAATTAACTTTTTACAATTCGTAGCAAGAAAAAAGAAGCCAATAATCGGTATAATTGAATATAAATTAATTGATTAGTAATGGAAGTATAATTAGATTAAAGTCTTTTAGTGGCGCTAAACTTGACAAACATTTTAATCTGTCGGCACTTTAAATTTATCCGATAATTATAACTAGTTGTAATTAGAACTGATAATTAGATAATTGATAATTAGAATGCAAATGAAAATTAAAGGATTAATAGAATCCCATGTAAGTAGTCAATCAATTAAATACTGACACACTTCTAATCACAAGATAAGATATGAGGTACTTTAATTAATAGGTGATAATGCGGCATTGTAAAGGTGATAATTATATTATAACAGAAGGGACAGTTAAGAAAACAGTTTGTTGAAAGTACAAAAAAACAACATCAAAGCACCGAAATAATAGAGACTAATGATTGCAACTGTCTTTGAACTACCGGCGTCCAAATGTATATAAACTTTCTATATGAGGTAAGCAATCACTTTCTGCTTAATTATCACTGTGTTAAAGTTATTTGACGAAGGATTATTGGATATATAAATTTTCTGTATTAAATTTAGATTTTTATTCTGTGTTAGACGTGCAAAGATCTATAGGATTAATATTGATTGACTTTAATATAAAGTGCTTAGAATGTCGTTGTCTTCACCTCTCTGCATCTTTTGCAGCAAGAGAGTGCATGCTCACCATCATGCAATTTCGTGTGATATGTGCGGTAACTGGCAGCACAGAAAATGTGGATCAACAGGTGAGATTTTTTATATATATTTTAATTTTCGGACCTGATCCGTATCATCATCCGCTGTTCTGATAGAGCACAACGTAACATTTTCTCATACCCAGTTTAAAATCGAGAAAATGATAAGTAAGAGTAATAATAGAATTGTATCAATTATGTTACAAATTAGTACAAAACGAAATAGATTATATCATAAAGACTCGTCATAATCTAGTGACGTACCTTTTCTGCCCACGTGAACTTGGTGCAAACTTATTTGGTCAATCTCTTTTAAAAAATTTAGTTTGTGCCGCGTCTTTAAGAAAATTGTTCTTCTCATTAATTTACAGGTATCACCGTAAAACAGTATAAGGCTGCTGTTGCTGCTGGGTCAGATTTGGCATTTATATGTGCACCATGTGAACTGAAAATTCCGCCAGTAGACAATGATCACGATAGCGTAACAGATGACGAAATTCAAATGGATCTTGAGCAGGTATTGTAGAATAAATGTTTAAAAATCTATTATTTGTATTTCACTTCAGCTAATATCATATCAGGTCATTAATTAGCACAGGATAATTGACTCATAACATACACACATCACTTATTCACGCAGTGTGATTATAATGCATATAGATGGTTTTAATGTCTGGTAAGAATTGCTTGTTACTCCATAACTTCCAGGAAGCGGACTCGACAGTGGTTACAATAAGCTGAAAGCTTTCATCAAAATTGAGCTGAAACAAATCAGTATAAACTAAATATTATTGTGTATGGGCCCGTTGCCTTAAATGCAAATAAAAATAGTTTTGCATGCAGAGACGTTATGCATGTGAGGATAGATTGTACTTTTCTTTTTTAAAGGATTCCGAACAGCACACACGTTCTACAGACAACCTGGAGAGATCAACAAATACAGATGATGTCGAGATGCAGGAATCTATGGCAGTGAATAATGAGTCAGTGAGAATTGACGTTTCTTTTGCTGAGCCTAACGTGATTGTCGAAAGGTAAGTGTTAATAGCCGTTAACAAAAAATGAAATTTCACCGATCCTAAGCAGGTTTAAATATGATTCGTTCTCCATTAAGTGAATTACATGGTTCATATTAGAGTTTATACATTCTAACGGGAATCTTTATTTATCGTCATATAGTACGAGCGGTAAAGCTCGTATGTAACTTTTGACTGTTTATTCTTTCTGAACAGACAGGCAAAGAACGAAATTTGTTTATTACAGATCTATTCTCGATCACCTCCAGCAGCCACCTTGATCGATGATAGACCGGTTGAATTCGAATTCGATTCCTGGCGGTACGCAGAGGGGGAAGGACTTGCTGGTTGATTCCAGAGGATACTCGTACAATGTGAAGGTAATTGAATAAAAAATGCATTAGTCACTATTACTTTTATAATCACGATTACTATAATGAGAAACAAAATACTTTATCTTTTTAAAATTAAATATGCATTATATTATTATAAAAATAAAATAAGATTACATGAGCGTCTTTCCGCATTGAAATTATTTAACTCGTTGAATAAAATTTAGTATTTTATTCAACTCGTTTGATACATTCAGTATGAAAAAACACTCATGTAATATCCTTTATTAATATGCACATTTTCCACTGTAGGAGGTTCGAGGGCGCACACGGAAGTGGCGGTGTGCTGTGCGTAATGGTTCCATGAAGTGTCCATCAGGGGTCATAGAGCGGGAGGGACAGTTCAAAGGTAGTGGATCTGACCATATACACGAACCGGACCCAGCGCGTTGTGTCACAGCCAAGATCACAAATAAGGTAACAAAAGCAAGAAATATGAAAAAATTATTATTATTATTGCAGTTATGAAAAAAAGGACATAAAAAATCCGAAATACACTTCAGCTAATGTTATTCAATGAAGAATTGTACTGAACAGTCCGTTACATTCTAAGCATGTCGAAACATTGCAAAGTTACTTCTTTTCAGGTGAAAGATTTGGCTTCCAAGGATATGTTTAAATAGGCGCGCACAATTACGAAGGTGTTGGATGGGGTGACGGGAATCACAAACGTTGAACCATTCAATAAGGAGTACATCGCATGTGCGGCAAATCGGTACAGGAAAGATTTACGACCAGAAGATCCAAAAAACCTGGACTTTGAGGTAGTTTTGTGTTATTTTAAATATTTACATTCTCAATTGGCATGTCATGAATTGCGATGTGTTGTTAAATGTGTATCGGCTTTCAGTACTCTGCAATGTTCTTTTGTTTTCTTGCATTTTCAGTTGAACGAGAACGACTTACCGCAGCATTCCTCAGGGGTGACATCCGTGTTGGTGCACAACGTCACTTGATATTTGCGTCAGATCAGCAACTCGATCTTCATCGTCAGGCCAAACGCTGGTACATTGACGGCACGTTTAAGGTAATTGAATACTTGCATTTATTGAATACTTGTATTTATATACGTCGGTTTCATTTCATAACTGGGGATATATGACTGCCAAAAAAAAAAAAGCATCACTATCAAAATGAAAATAATATTTCCATGATTTACCGGCATGCTCAGAATGATTACTTTTCAGGTGGTACGTGAACCATTCACACAGCTACTGTCTATTCATGCGTTCGTGCGCCGTGGTGATTGCAGCAAACAGGTCCCATTGGTCTACATATTCATGTCAAGAAGATCAACAGCTGACTACGTCAAGGTTCTTCAGGTAGGATGTTTGGAAATCAACAGTGGCATTTTTTTTTCCAGAAAAATATATAACCATGATATGGCTCATCTGTTAAAACAGTTATCTTTCAGTAATTGTTTTTAGCTCACCTGTCACAAAGTGACAAGGTGAGCTTTTGTGATCGTGCAGCGTCCGTCCGTGCGTGCGTCCGTGCGTAAACTTTTGCTTGTGACCACTCTAGAGGTCACATTTTTCATGGGGTCTTTATGAAAATTGGTCAGAATGTTCACCTTGATGATATCTAGGTCAAGTTCGAAACTGGGTCATGTGCGGTCAAAAACTAGGTCAGTAGGTCTAAAAATAGAAAAACCTTGTGACCTCTCTAGAGGCCATATATTTCAAAGATCTTCATGAAAATTAGTCAGACTGTTCACCTTGATGATATCTAGGTCAAGTTCGAAACTGGGTTACGTGCCGTCAAAAACTAGGTCAGTAGGTCAAATAATAGAAAAACCTTGTGACCACTCTAGAGGTCACATTTTTCATGGGGTCTTTATGAAAATTGGTCAGAATGTTCACCTTGATGATATCTAGGTCAAGTTCGAAACTGGGCCACGTGCGGTCAAAAACTAGGTCAGTAGGTCTAAAAATAGAAAAGCCTTGTGACCTCTCTAGAGGCCATATATTTCACAAGATCTTCATGAAAATTGGTCAGAATGTTCACCTTGATGATATCTAGGTCAAGTTTGAAACTGGGTTACGTGCCATCAAAAACTAGGTCAGTAGGTCAAATAATAGAAAAACCTTGTGACCACTTTAGAGGTCACATTTTTCATGGGGTCTTTATAAAAATTGGTCAGAATGTTCACCTTGATGATATCTAGATCAAGTTCGAAACTGGGTCACGTGCGGTCAAAAATTAGGTCAGTAGGTCTAAAAATAGAAAAACCTTGTGACCTATCTAGAGGCCATATATTTCAAAAGATCTTCATGAAAATTGGTCAGAATGTTCATCTTGATGATATCTAGGTCAAGTTCGAAACTGTTTCAGTGCCATCAAAAACTAGGTCAGTAGGTCAAATAATAGAAAAACCTTGTGACCTCTCTAAAGGCCATATTTTTCATGGGATCTGTATGGAAGTAGGTCTGAATGTTCATCTTGATGATATCTAGGTCAAGTTCAAAACTGGGTCACATGCAGTCAAAAACTAGGTCAGTAGGTCTAAAAATAGAAAAACCTTGTGACCTCTTTAGAGGCCATACTTTTGAATGGATCTTCATAAAAATTGGTAAGAATGTTCATCATGATGATATCTAGGTCAAGTTCGAAACTGGGTCACGTGCCATCAAAAAATAGGTCAGTATGTCAAATAATGAAAAAACCTTGTGCCCTCTCTAGAGGCCATATTTTTCATGGGATGTGTATGAAAGTTGGTCTGACTGTTCATCTTGATGATATATAGGTCAAGTTTGAAACTGGGTCAACTGCAGTCAAAAACTAGGTCAGTAGGTCTAAAATTAGAAAAATCTTTTGACCTCTCCAGAGGCCATATTTTTCAATAGATCTTCATGAAAATTGGTCTGAATGTTCACCTTGATGGTATCTAGGTCAGTTTTGAAACTGGGTCACATGCAGTCAAAAACTAGGCCATAAGGTATAAAAATAGAAAAACCTTGTGACCTCTCTAGAGGCCATATTTTTCATGAGATCTTCATGAAAATTAGTGAGAATGTTCACCTTGATGATATCTAGGTCAAGTTCAAAACAGGGTCACGTACCTTTGAAAACTAGGTCAATAGGTCAAATAATAGAAAAACCTTGTGACCTCTCTAGAGGCCATATTTTTCAATGGATCTTCATGAAAATTGGTCAGAATTTTTATCTTGATGATATCTAGATCAAATTCAAAACTGGGTCACATGAGCTCAAAAACTAGGTCACTATGTCAAATAATAGAAAAAACGACGTCATACTCAAAACTGGGTCATGTGGGAACAGGTGAGCGATTCAGGACCATCATGGTCCTCTTGTTTTTTTAACTCTACGTGCTTACAGATAAATTATGAAAATGGTAGAGGTAAGTGAGTAAAAAAAAAACAACATTTATGGTGTATTCTTCAGGCTGTGGGTCGAATGTTGAAAGGCCAGTGCGTTGGCGAGGGATTCGTGGTGGATTATGAACAGGCTTTATGGAAGGCAGTGCGTTACGTCTTTGAGGGGGCCGACATCCGTGGTTGCGCGTTCCACTGGGGACAGGCAGTTTGGAAACATGTGGTGGTACGTCACTTACAAATAATGAAATAATGTAGCTTCAGATTTACAAATCATTCTCATGATATTTATGCGGAGAGATTATTTATATGACTAGGTATATTAAGTGCTCTAAGTAATACATGGTACTGGATAAAAAACATGTAAGATCGTTATATTCTTTATTACATTTTTAATACAGATACCGTATCATACATTGCCATCAACAAATCATTCATTTCAGAATCTAGGCCTTTCCACACAATACACGCAGGACGTAGGCACATACTGCTACATCCGAAAACTGTTACGCTTACCGTTCCTCCCACCAGAGCATATCCAACCAACGTTCTACGCCCTGTGTGATCTCAACTCAGCAGACCACCTGAAGCCGTTACTGAAGTACATCCATCACACTTGGCTACAGTCATCCACATGGCCTGTCACATCATGGTCCGTGTACGGCCAGTCTGTACGAAACAACAATGATGTTGAAGGTATGGTTCTATCCTTTTTTATACGCCCGAAGGGACGTATTATGTTATGACGCTGGTGTCCTTCTGTCCGTTAGCAATTTCGTGTCTGCTCTGTAACTCTTGAGCCCCTTGAAGGATTTCAAGGAAACTTTACACAAATGTTCACCACACCGAGACGATGTGCAGAGCGCATGTTTTGGATGTCTCGCTTCAAGGTCAAGGTCACACTTAGGAGTCAAAGGTCATACCAGTTTGTTCCGTGTCCGCTCTGTAACTCTTGAACACCTTGAAGGATTTCAAAGAAACTTGACACAAATGTTCACCACACCAAGACGACGTGCAGAGCGCATGATCCGGATGACTTGCTTCAAGGTCAAGGTCACACTTAGGGGTCAAAAGTCACATCAGTCTTTTTCGTGTTCGCTCTGTAACTCTTGAACTGCTGGAAGGATTTCAAAGAAACTTGGCAGAAATGTTCACC
Organism: Mercenaria mercenaria; assembly: GCF_021730395.1. Taxonomy (NCBI): domain Eukaryota; kingdom Metazoa; phylum Mollusca; class Bivalvia; order Venerida; family Veneridae; genus Mercenaria; species Mercenaria mercenaria. The sequence goes on along the minus strand of NC_069365.1, from coordinate 24,285,075 downwards.
ACATTGTAATGATGTGCAGAGCGCATGTTCCGGATGACTCGCTTCAAGGTCAAGGTCACACTTAAGGGTCAAAGGTCATATATGACTTTGCTTTGTGTATATTGCTCTGCATTGCAGTGCTCTTGTTTTTATTTGGCAGATCTCTTTTTTGTACTTACAATAATTTTTTTTTTAATTACTTCCCTTTTATGTTACTATAAATAGCTTATTTTGAAACTTTTTTATTATTGGCCGTAGGGAAAAACCGAGACCACTTTTCTGTGGTACAACATGGATGGTACCTCCAATTTTAAGGTGTATTTTTAAATACCTGTACCTGATAAGGATTTTTTGTAGACTTTGAATATTTTTTTTGTGGACTTAGATTTGTTTTTTTAAGTTTTCCTTTTGTTGTTCCAGTCCTTTGGGGCTACAACAGTCAAGTTCTTAAAATTTTGCTCCCATCCTATGATGTAAGCCTGCGGGCGTATATTGCCCCGCTTGGTGGCGCTCTTGTTTTTAGCTATACTAGTATTTACATGTAGTGCTTTATGTAAGTCCTTTGCCTTTTATAATTGCGATTAAGTGTCAGTACATCTGAAGAAAATAATGCGAGTCATGCACTATTATTATTGTTGTTGTTGTTATTATATGTATTTGTGTATTTTCATACATTTCAGGCTGGCACAGGAAGATCAGTGGACGTGCAGGCCCCTCACCAGCCTTCCACCTCCTTGTCCATGTTTTGCACCAAGAAAGCAGACAGATGGCGAATCTGGTCCAGCTGGTGTCCGAAATGAAGCTGAGACGTATACACAGAAAGTCAACACGAGCTGTCCAAGCCAAGGTGTTTGAGTTGTGGGATAGGTAATTTTCTTTTATTTCTTATTGTTTTCCTAAATTGTAGTTAGTAAAGTCAGTCTAACTTATATTGACATTTAGTACCGAATGGAACAATAATACGATTTAAGAAAGGTAATAACAAGTTTACTTTTTCTTTCCTACATTCCACAGTCAACCCTAACAAATGTATGGTGATTTATGTTTTAGATTTAAATAAAACTGTCAAATTGTTTATCATGACTAGAATTTTTAATAATAAATCACTGAAAACTGTATATTTATGATCTTTTTAATTATGTTTCACAGGTACACGAACGAGAATCTTTCGACGACTAGACTTCTGAAAGAAATGTCTTTAGTGTACAGACACCCGATAACAAGCTAAATGCTATGTGAAGTGTGCATGTAGAACAGACATTCAAAGTGTAACAGACATAAAACATGAACATTGATGAACACATAGTTATGAATTCAATTACTATTTCATAATTTATATCACAGTTACTGCATGTTATACATGTGTACCAGATTACAAGTGCTAATTAATAAATGCTATGTGAAGTGTGTAGAACAGACATTCAAAGTGTTACGAAATAAAACATTAACATTGATGAATACATATAGTTGTGAATCACCTATTTATTGCATGTTACACATGTGTACATTATCTATTTCAATGAAATAGATTAAACAAACACTAGTCTAGTTTATTTATTTTTACTATATTATTTTATATTTTGTTATGTTATTAGCCATAACTTGGTATACAAATGTATGCAGAAAGCTTTAGCTGATAATCATATTAAAAGTTGTTAAATAGGCTGATTGGAAAGTGTTAATGCTGATTAATTGCTTGAGAAGTTGTTGATTAACTGAATGAAACGCGGTAAAAGTTAATTAGATGGACGGAGGAAATTATGCGTTATAAAAAAGGTGTAGTCTTATATTAAAAATACGAACATTAAAAAATCAACTGTTTTCGCATACTTGCAAAAAAAATAATAATAAAACTGTACTGAAAATATTAGTCAGTTAACTGGTTATAATAAAAGAAGGATATTAATCACATTAAAAGTCTTGATTGGACTGATTGGAAGGTGTTAATGGTATTTAATTGCATCAGAAGGTGTTGATTGACGGAATAAAATGTGCTAATAGTTGATTATATTTAGGAAATTAAATCTTATTCAAAAGTTGGAAATTAAGCAGAAAAAAATACAAATATTAAAAAATCAATCCTGCAGACTTACATAATAAAAAATATAATAATAACAATAAAAAAAAACATTAAAAAAATCCAGAAAATCCTCTGGTTCAGTGGTTCAATTGATCGTTTTTGACTCATTTTTTTTTTAAACAAACAAAAACATATTTATATTTTTAGCATTAAATATACTTCCTTTTTATAAAAAAAGAAAGAATTAATTTATCTTATTTTGAAAATTATTCAAAAATAATTTTTAAAAAAGGGGGCCGAAAAGGGGGGACGAAATGACCAATTTGAAATCGCCAAGGGGGACAAAATGACCAAATCGGCAACGAGTTGACTGTAAATCGAGACAAGCGACAGTAATATTTTGACAGTTTGAAATTGTAAATAATTTTCTGTTTTGAATTAAACGATTGTGTTTGGAAACATGTTAAAATTTTGTTGGAAAATTGAATGGAATATAATTAAAATGGCAAACACGTTTTTAAAAATGAATGATACAATGTATATAATATGCTTATTTGTAGTATGTATATTAACTTAAAATACATAATACATTGCCTCCCAGATTTATGCTACCGTTTTGAAACAGACACGGCGAAACACCCTGACCTGAACACGGTGTTACGCGGTGTCTGTGGACACCGTGAGGCGTTGTTTCTGGTGGCCCGACCTACCCTACTTTTTTAGCGGTAAAATCGGGCCGCATATTTTTGTGACGCCCCGCAATAAAAATCGTGCCGTATTTATGTTCAACTTTATCTGCACACTAAACATCAAAATATAACAATATGATACAGGCCTCGACCTTTGCAGTGGACTGTCGGCCCGACGCAACCAAAATATCAACAGGTCCACTATCAAAAGTCACGGTCTGCAAATAAAATAAAACCCTTAAAAGTGAAAAATAGGGGGGGAAAATCGTACCCATATCGACGAATTCACAAAACCAAAGTTGATTTTTCCTAAAGTATGGCATTATACAATTGTAAGCATTGGTGAGTTAAAGTCAGGATAGCATGAATGGACTACTCCACCGATCAGGCGAGTGGTTTTTACATGGTAAGTTTACCAAAATGAGAAATTACATCAGACAAAATTACCTGGATTGATTGGAATTTACCCGCGAATCGAAAAGTATCAAAACGTCATGCTGGTAATTTTCCATTCCACAAGCACGTGCGCCATATCTAATTTACACCGCGGTTACTTTTGACACAAAAAACGTGCACAGTGCATTCGTTTTTTAATATAATCGCTTCAAATTTTCAACACCGCTTGAGAACTAATACAGTTTGAATTCTATAACAATTTTAATAAGATATCGACAGGAATGTAGGCAAAATTCTTTAAAGATGATCAAATTTTCATATAATGTTTTGTAAAATTTCAAACAGCGCGATCTTGATTATTTATTTAATTTTTAAGGTAAATAAATGGTACATAATATGGTAATAAAATTCAGACTTTTGCCCAGAAAGTACAAAAAACACAATTAGAAAATCTTAAATAATGAAAAAGCGGCAGGAATTTAAATACATTGAGTAAAACGATTTTTGGCAAACAGATTTCTGTTGGCAGATGTGACCTCGTGAACTTATATAGAAATGTGGTTATAAAATAAAGCAGTATGATGTTGTTGCGGTTTTTAATAATTTTAAACGATTCTTTCTACATGTATTTTTTGACACACCGCGTCATACCAAAGACGTAAAAAAATGGTACTAGCAGCTTCCTCGCTTGGCGCTCAGCATTAAGGGGATAGTGCTAGGACTGGTCAGCCCGGTGTCAGTATAATGTGACTGGGTGGGGTATCATGTCACGTGTCTACGGCGTGATATTCCAGTGAGGCAGCACTATAAAGTTGGGCATTGTGTTCACTGCTACAAGTAGACACCGTTGTTTATATGACTGAAAAATTGTTGAAAAAGACGTTAAACCCGAACACACACACACACATTTTTTGACGCAACACTTTGATAGATATTCTTCTCCAACAATAATGTAAATTTCTTGAGGGCAAATAGGTCACAGAGGTAAGATATCCACTATCATCGTTCACGATTTAACACATTTACATGTCAGTTTATTTGGGATATTGCACAATCACTTTCAAATGATTAAAGTAAAAACTTTTTTTATTGATTTCTTCTCGATTTAAGGAATTGAGAAAGTACGATCAGACAGTGATGTTTCACATGGCACGAAAACATGACGTAATGCCATGACAATCTCGGGCAACTATACCGCTTTGATCTCCACTTCAGATGCCAAAATAACCAACACACTTTTTAGCTTTTTGTTAATTGATGATGAAAACAAGGCCAATTACTTAGTTTATCATCTAAATAACACGGGTCGGGTGGATGATGATTATTGTGTCCATATTTTGGGACACTTTTCAAAATAATTATTTTTCGGGATAACAGATTGCTACTTCTTCCAGTTTTAATTATTTTAGAAATAATTCCTGTTTCTTTGAGTCATATGAAGTTATGACGTCTACAACATCACAATTTATGTGATAGAATTGGAGGTCCACTAAAGTCTGAGCAGGACTACTAGATTTTAGCAGTTGGTGGACCTGCTGGCAACTGCTGAAAAAAGTCAAGGTCGAGGCTTGCAGAGTCATGAAAAGTCAGTTTTTAGATGGGATTTGTAGTAGTAAGACCTAAAACAACCACTTGTAGCTTTATTAATTTACAATTTGGGCATACCAGTCAAAACTCCATTGTCTGGCATTTCCAGTTAATCCAGAATTTTAGATTGGGGTAGGGGTTGATGGTATTAATCTCAATGCAGCTGAAAGATACAAATGATATTCCTGGCCAGTGGGCTTTTACTTGGTTGTAGTTTGAAATATAAATGTTTGTTGGTGAATAATATTCAATGTATTACTTAAAGAGAGAATCCACAGCAAGATTTCATTCAAGTTTCATGTTTAATCAAATATAAACCCTGTTCTCCGCAAGTAATTGCCAACTTCTCCACATGAATTAGCGGCGGAGAATGAATGTTATAGGACACAACGATCTTATGACCACTCAGTCTGTAGATGGACTGCTCTGCCTACTGAGCTAATCAGACAGGCTAACCTGGAAATGAAAAAAACCCCAAAAAACAACAAAACGCAAACATGTAAATAAAGTATTTATTTTGTAATATTAAAATACATAATCAAATGGCATTTTATATTGCTAAAACATCATCAAAGTCATTGTACATTCAGGTATAAATCAAACATAACAATAGGATGCATGTTTATAAGGTTTATAGTCACCCTGTTTGAAACTACGATGGTGTTCGGTTAAAAAAAAAAAAAAAATATTACCTACCTACCTACCCTATTTTTTTTGGCCATGTCACTGGAAACAAACAATTTTTTTTTTAGGCCTGATCGGACAGGCTTGTCGCGGTGATAAGTGACAACACACATCGCGGGGATCAATTTTCAAGCGAACACGCTGCCTGTACTGTAGCTGTTTATTATTGCAACTGGACTTTCAATTATTTCAGCAAGTTGTGGATACGTTGTGTCAATACTAAACAAATTCAGGGAAGCATCGCACAAGTTTTTTATACGTCCAAAGGGACGTATTATGTTATCACTTGGTGTCCGTCCTTCTGTCGGTCCGTACGTGGTCAAGCGACATTAGGGGGTTAGGGTTTGAGTACAGGTTGACATTATGAGGTTGATTACGTTCATTCCATCATTATAAGGTTATTTTTAGCTCACCTGAGCCGAAGGCTCATGGTGAGCTTTTAGGACAGACGGACGACGGACATTCATCGATCCTAAAAGTTCGTTCCAAAAAGCTAGCAGTTCATCGGCATCTCTACACGAGATGTGTAAATTAAGTTTGTGGTTCCGATAATAATGAAGCACATGCAACAGTGAAAACCGATGGCCACTTTTGCGAACCACGCTTTCAAATATTGCGCCACATTGGGAGGAAGCACTGCGCCACACATTGGGTCACATGGCGTCGCAGTTTAAACGTGTCTGGTATAGACCGGTATAACGGACTTTCTCTTGACAGACCTCCATTTTTAGCTCACCTGTCACATAGTGACAAGGTGAGCTTTTGTGATCACGCAGCGTCCGTCGTCCGTCCGTCAGTCCGTGCGTGCATGCGTGCGTAAACTTCTGCTTGTGACCACTCTAGAGGTCACACTTTTCATGCGATCTTTATGAATATTGGTCAGAATGTTCATCTTGATGATTTCTAGGTCAAGTTCGAAACTGGGTCATGTGTGGTCCAAAACTAGGGCAGTAGGTCTAAAAATAGGAAAACCTTGTGACCCCCCTCTCTAGAGGCCATATTTTTCAATGGATCTTCATGAAAATTGGTCAGAATGTTCATCTTGATGATATCTAGGTCAAGTTCGAAACTAGGTCACGTGCCTTCAAAAACTAGGTCAGTAGGTCAAATAATAGAAAATCCTTATGACCTCTCTGGTGGTCATATTTTTCATGGGATCTGCATGAAAATTGGTCAGAATGTTCATCTTGATGATATCTAGGTCAAGTTCGAAACTGGGTCACGCCCGGTCCAAAACTAGGTCAGTAGATCAAATAATAGAAAAACCTTGTGACCTCTGTAGAGGCGGTATTTTTCATTGGAACTGTATGAAAATTGATCAGAATGTTCATCTTGATGATATGTAGGTCAAGTTTGAAACCGGGTCAGCTGCGGTCAAAAACTAGGTCAGTGGGTCAAACAATAGAAAATCCTTGTGACCTCTCTATAGGTCATATTTTTCATGGGATCTGTATGAAAATTGGTCAGAGTGTTCATCTTGATGATATTTAGGTCAGATTCAAAACTGGGTCACGTCCGATCCAAAACTAGGTCAGTAGGTCAAATGATAGAAAAACCTTGTGACCTCTGTAGAGGCCATATTTTTAATGGGGTCTGCATGAAAATTGGTCAGAATGTTCATCTTGGTGATTTCTAGGTCAAGTTTGAAACTGGGTCACGTGCGGTCGAAAACTAGGTCATCAGGTCAAATAATAGAAAAACCTTGTGACCTCTCTTAAGGTCTTATTTTTCATGGGATCTGTATGAAAATTGGTCAGAATGTTCATCTTTATGATATGTAGGTCAAGTTTGAAACTGGGTCACGTGCGGTCAAAAACTAGGTCAGTAGGTCAAATAATAGAAAATCCTTGTGACTAGCTGGTGGTCATATTTTTCATGGGATCTGCATGAAAATTGGTCAGAATGTTCATCTTGATGATATCTAGGTCAAGTTCGAAACTGGATCACATGCGTTCAAAAATTAGGTCAGTAGGTCAAATAATAGAAAAAACCTTGTGACCACTTAAGAGGCCATAGTTTTCATGGGATCTGTATGAAAGTTGGTCTGAATGTTCATCTTGATGATATCTAGGTCAAGCTTGAAACTGGGTCAACTGCGGTCAAAAACTAGGTCACTAGGTCTCAACATAGAAAGACCTTTTGACCTCTCTAGAGGCCATATTTTTCAATGGATCTTCATAAAAATTAGTGAGAATGTTCACCTTTATGATATCTAGGTCAGGTTCGAAACTGGGTTAATGCGATCAAAACTAGGTCAGTATGTCTAAAAATAGAAAAACCTTTTGACCTCTCTGGAGGCCATATTTTTCATGAGATCTTCATGAAAATTGGTGAGAATGTTCACCTTGATGATATGTAGGTAAAGTACAAAACTGGGTCACATGCCTTCAAAAACTAGGTTATTATGTCAAATAATTAAAAAAACCTTGTGACCTCTCTAGAGGCCATATTTTTCAATGGATCTTCATGAAAATTGGTCAAAATTTTTTATCTTGATGATATCTAGGTCAAGTTCAGAAGTAGGTCACATGAGCTCAAGTAATAGAAAAAACGACGTCATACTCAGTTCATGTGGGGGCAGGTGAGCGATTCAGGACCATCATGGTCCTCTTGTTAAATCGAGTCGACTACGTTTTTGAATGATTCATACTATTGCAATCCATTTCCCAGTAGACATAAACATATAGTCCAGACAGAGCAACTCATTATATTCCTTTCAGTTCCCAAGAGAACTGTGAAAAAACGAAAAGAGGCCAAAAAACACCGAATTATGGAAAAAAAAAAATTTTTTCACCCTGGTCGCCTCCTAGGCCCCTAACTTGTGATTTTTAGGCGCCCAGCTGATTTTTTGGTCGCACTGTGCGACTGCTTATAAGGGGTTAATGCTACTAAAAATAGAAATATTTTATTTTGGCTGGAACTTTATAACTGTTCACGCAGGAAGTTCAAATTTGGTATTTTATTTACAGGACAAAATTTCATGTTTTATCAAGAGAGTTGTTTTATTGTGACCTGTGGTTCAAATTGTTGAGAGTTAAGCATGCAATGAAGAAGGGCTGGTCAAACTGTTTATGATAAATTTCTCACTATATAATTTTTTGTCATATTGAAAACATAAAATTCATGAAAATTTCAAATGATTGTTTTATTAGCTAGCAAATCAAAATTATTCTTTTGACAGTTATAACCTTAGCTGTACTTTTGAAATGACCCTTCTTGGAAAAACTTGTCCTCTCAGTGACCTTTCTGTCCAAGGAATTTTTTGGAAGATGATGAAATATATTAAATCTGAAAAAAAGCACTCATTTTCTGCAGTTAGTAAACACTATGATAACATGAACCTTTTTAAGTGATCACTAAGTTTACAGTTGAACCTGTGTAAGTGGTCCCCTCAACAGCAGTTGAACCTGTGTTAGAGTCCCCTCAACAACAGTTGAACCTGTGTTAGAGTCCCCTTAACAACAGTTGAACCTGTGTTAGAGTCCCCTTAATAACAGTTGAACCTGTGTTAGAGTCCCCTCAACAACAGTTGAACCTGTGTTAGTGGTCCCCTTAATAACAGTTGAACCTGTGTTAGAGTCCCCTCAACAACAGTTGAACCTGTGTTAGAGTCCCCTTAATAACAGTTGAACCTGTGTTAGTGGTCCCCTCAACAACATTTGAACCTGTGTTAGTCCCCTTAATAACAGTTGAACCTGTGTTAGTGGTCCCCTCAATAACAGTTGAACATGTGTTAGTGGTCCCCTCAACAGTAGTTGAACCTGTGTTAGAGTCCCCTTAATAACAGTTGAACCTGTGTTAGAGTCCCCTCAACAACAGTTGAACCTGTGTTAGAGTCCCCTTAATAACAGTTGAACCTGTGTTAGAGTCCCCTCAACAACAGTTGAACCTGTGTTAGAGTCCCCTTAATAACAGTTGAACCTGTGTAAGTAGTCCCCTCAACAGCAGTTGAACCTGTGTTAGAGTCCCCTTAATAACAGTTGAACCTGTGTAAGTAGTCCCCTCAACAACAGTTGAACCTGTGTTAGAGTTCCCTCAACAACAGTTGAACCTGTGTTAGAGTCCCCTTAATAACAGTTGAACCTGTGTAAGTAGTCCCCTCAACAGCAGTTGAACCTGTGTTAGAGTCCCCTTAATAACAGCTGAACCTGTGTCAGAGTCCCCTCAACAACAGTTGAACCTGTGTTAGAGTCCCCTTAATAACAGTTGAACCTGTGTTAGTGGTCCCCTCAACAACATTTGAACCTGTGTTAGTCCCCTTAATAACAGTTGAACCTGTGTTAGTGGTCCCCTCAATAACAGTTGAACATGTGTTAGTGGTCCCCTCAACAGTAGTTGAACCTGTGTTAGAGTCCACTTAATAACAGTTGAACCTGTGTTAGTGGTCCCTTCAACAGCAGTTAAACCTGTGTTAGAGTCCCCTTAATAACAGTTGAACATGTGTTAGTGGTCCCCTCAACAGCAATTGAACCTGTGTTAGTGGTCCCCTCAACAGCAGTTGAACCTGTGTAAGAGTCCCCTTAATAACAGTTAAACCTGTGTTAGTGGTCCCCTCAATAACAGTTGAACCTGTGTTAATGGTCCCCTCAACAACAGTTGAACCTGTGTTAGTGGTCCCCGCAACAACAGTTGAACCCGTGTTAGAGTCCCCTCTTCAACAGTTGAACCTGTGATAATATTCCCCTTAATAACTGTTGAACCTGTGTTAGAGCCCCCTAAGCAACAGTTGAACCTGTGTTAGAGTCCCCTCTACAACAGTTGAACCTGTGTAAATGGTCCCCTTGATAACAGTTAAACCTGTGTTAGTGGTCCCCTCTATAACAGTTCAGACTATGTAAGTGTTTCCTTTTGTTAGAGGTCATCTCTTTTACAGTTAAGACCATGGTATTGCTTACCTCGATAACTGTTGAATCCAGATTTGTTAATCGTCATCTTGATTACAGTTGCACCTGTGTTAGTGGACACAGCAATTTCAGTTGAACAATATGTTTATGGTCACATGGATTAAAAGAGTACATAGTCAATGTGGTGCATTTCTAGTATTATCATTGCCCTTGCCATTAGGGACAGTCGTATTCAGGTGAGCGATATAGGGCCATCATGGCCCTCTTGTTGCATTATGGGGTTAGGGTTAGGGGTTTTGTGGGGTTTAAAAGATCAAAAGAAGATCACAGGAGTAACCCCATAATGTAGGTCTCGTAAGAACGTCCGTCTGTCTGTTAGCAATTTCCCTTCCGTTCTGTAACTCTTTACCCCTTGAAGGATTTTAAAGAAAGTTGACACAAATGTTCACCACATCGAGTTGACGTGCAGAACCCATGTTTCGGATGGCTTGCTTTAAGGTCAAGGTCATACTTAGGGGTCATAGGTCATATTTAGCAATTTCCCTTCCGCTCTGTAACTCTTATACCCCTTAAAGGATTTTAAAGAAACTTGACACAAATGTTCACCACATTGAGACAACGTGCAGAACTCATGTTCCAGATAGCTCACTTCAAGGTCAAGGTCATAAATAGGGGTTAAAGGTCACACTTCGATTTCCCCTCAGTTACTCGAGAACCCCTCGGTCATCAAATTTGGTAGGCTTATTGGTCATGGTAAGTAGATGAGCCCTGTTGATATTGGGGTCAGTGGGTCAAAGTTAAAGGTCACAGTGACCATGAACAGTGAAACGGCTTCCAAATGATAACTTGAGAACACTTCGAAGTTATATGACTTTGTTTGATATTAGATTATAACCAGTGCTCACTAAGCAACATTGTCTTTTTCTTTGGTGGGGGGGCGGGATATCTTCCCTTTCATGTTCCTGTCGTTTGGATTTCAACAGTCAAAACTTTGCTCCCATCCTCTGATTAAAATCTTCGGGCGTATATTGCCCCCCTTGGCGGTGCTCTTGTTGATTGGGGGCATAATGATTTTGTCCTGTCTGTTTGTCTCTGTGTCTTTCCATCTATCTGTCTGTCACGAACATTAACATTGGCCATAAAATGAAAGTGCTTCCACCTAGAATCTTCTATTCTCATAATTCAGGGGACAGGCAAGAACCAAATTTTAGGGAGAAGTGACTTCTCCCTGGGCCAAAAATAGGGAGAAGTGGGGAGACACTAGGGAGAAGTGGTGCGTCGCTGTTTAGTTTAACTTATTGAAAAGAGATTATATTATATTAGATAATATGCTAATTAAATGTTACTGAACCCATAGAAATTCAGTCTTTGTAACCAGTGTCTGCACTCTGTAATTGTCGAACAGATATCTGTTGTTCCATACCCACTCCCACCACGTGACATTGATCATTTGTGTAACTGATACTGTTTCATTGTCAGTAAATGCATATTTCAATAAACAAGTCACATGCATGGTCAAAGTGGGCATATTTTCAATACAAAATTACTCGGCCAGTACAGGCGCCGATGTCCCGAATGAATTTTGGATAAAACTTTTTGGAAACTATCCATGTTATGAGCGATCATACACTGTGTCAGCTATATGTGTACTATTGATACAAAAGATGTTTGTAAAAATGTATTTGTGAACTATTCTCACACACCTGTCTATTTTATTCCATTCCGTTAATGCATAAATAGCAATTTATTGTTTTCCGAGAATTTTAAGTAAACATGAAAATGCGACCATACTGTTTTGATAATCGGAATATTTTGTTATTACCGCTTACCGATAATGTCCGAGATACAGAAAATGGAATACGTCGGCTTCAATCAAAAGTCACTGTAGATTATCCGAAATATATGTTTTCACACCGTTTCAAATTACGATAGACATGCAGGCACCATCGATATACAAGGTAAAATCATATTGACAGGTAGTTATGCTTCAGAAAGTAGTTGACACGACCTTGTGTATTCGCTTTTTAGCTCACCTGTCACAAAGTGACAAGGTGAGCTTTTGTGATCGCGCGGTGTCCGTCGTCCATTCGTGCGTCCGTCCGTAAACTTTTGCTTGTGACCACTCTAGAGGTCACATTTTTCATGGGATCTTTATGAAAGTTGGTCAGAATGTTTATCTTGATGATATCAAGGTCAAGTTCGAAACTGGGTCACGTGCTGTCAAAAAGTAGGTCAGTAGGTCTAAAAATAGAAAAACCTTATGACCTCTCTAGAGGCCATATATTTCACAAGATCTTCATGAAAATTGTTCAGAACGTTCACCTTGATGATATCTAGGTCAAGTTCAAAACTGGGTCACGTGCCATCAAAAACTAGGTCAGTAGGTCTAAAAATAGAAAAACCTTGTGACATCTCTAGAGGCCATATATTTCACAAGATCTTCATGAAAATTGGTCAGAACGTTCACCTTGATGATATCTAGGTCAAGTTCGAAACTGGGTCACGTGCCATCAAAAACTAGGTCAGTAGGTCTAAAAATAGAAAAACCTTGTGACCTCTCTAGAGGCCATATATTTCACAAGATCTTCATGAAAATTGGTCAGAACGTTCACCTTGATGATATCTAGGTCAAGTTCGAAACTGGGTCACGTGCCCTCAAAATCTTGGTCAGTAGGTCAAATAATGGAAAAACCTTGTGACCTCTCTAAAGGCCATATTTTTCATGGGATCTGTATGAAAGTTAATCTGAATGTTCACCTTGATGATATCTAGGTCAAGTTCAAAACTGGGTCACGTGCGGTCAAAAACTACGTCAGAAGGTCTAAAAATAGAAAAACCTTGTGACCTCTCTAGAGGCCATATATTTCACAAGGTCTTCATGAAAATTGGTCAGAATGTTCACCTTGATGATATCTAGGTCAAGTTCGAAACTGGGTCATGTACCATCAAAAACTAGGTCAGTAGGTCTAAAAATAGAAAAACCTTGTGACCTCTCTAGAGGCCATATATTTCACAAGATCTTCATGAAAATTGGTCAGAACGTTCACCGTGATGATATCTAGATCAGATTCGAAACTGGGTCACATGCCGTCAAAATCTAGGTCAGTAGGTCAAATAATAGAAAAACTTTGTGACCTCTCTAAAGGCCATATTTTTCATGGGATCTGTATGAAAGTTGGTCTGAATGTTCATCTTGATGATATCTAGGTCAGTTTTGAAACTGGGTCACATGCGATCAAAAACTAGGTCAGTAGGTCTAAAAATAGAAAAACCTTGTGACCTCTCTAGAGGCCAAATATTTCATGAGATCTTCATGAAAATTGGTCATAATGTTCACTTTGATGATATCAAGGTCAAGTTTGAAAGTGGGTCACATGCCATTAAAAACTAGGTCAGTAGGTCAAATAATAGAAGAACCTTGTGACCTCTCTAGAGGCCATATTTTTCATGGGATCTGTATGAAAGTTGGTCTGAATGTTCATCTTGATGATATCTAGGTCAAGTTTGAAAGTAGGTCACGTGTCGTCCAAAACTAGGTCAGTAGGTCGAATAATAGAAAAACCTTGTGACCTCTCTGAAGGCCATATTTTTCATGGGATCTGTATGAAAGTTGGTCTGAATGTTCATCTTGATGATATCTAGGTCAAGTTCGGAACAGGGTCATGTGTGGTCAAAAACTAAGTCAGTAGGTCTAAAAATAGAAAAACTTTGTGACCTCTCTAGAGGCCATACTTCTGAATGGATTTCCATAAAAATTGGTCAGAATGTTCACCTTGATGATATCTAAGTCAAGTTTGAAACTGGGTCACGTGCCTTAGAAAACTAGGTCAGTAGGGCAAATAATAAAAAACCTTGTGACCTCTCTAGAGGCCATACTTTTCATGGGATCTGTATGAAAGTTGGTCTGAATGTTCATCTTGATGATATCTAGGTCAAGTTTGAAACTGGGTCATCTGCAGTCAAAAACTATGTCAGTAGGTCTAAAATTATTAAAATCTTTTGACCTTTCTAGAGGCCATATTTTTCAATGGATCTTCATGAAAATTGATCTGAATGTTCACCTTGATGATATCTAGGTCAGTTTCGAAACTGGTTCACGTGCGATCAAAAACTAGGCCAGTAGGTATAAAAATAGTAAAACCTTGTGACCTCTCTAGAGGCCATATTTTTCACGAGATCTTCATGAAAATTAGTGAGAATGTTCACCTTGATGATATCTAGGCAAAGTTCAAAACAGGATCACGTACCTTCGAAAACTAGGTCAATAGGTCAAATAATAGAAAAACCTTGTGACCTCTCTAGAGACCATATTTTTCAATGGATTTTCATGAAAATTGGTCAGAATTTTTATCTTGATAATACCTAGGTCAAGTTCAAAACTGGGTGAGCGATTCAGGACCATCATGGTCCTCTTGTTTGTTTATTTGAAAAAAATCAGGGCGAAGTTTTTTTCGCTTTGATCATTGAATACGGCGAGGTTTGGGCTCGGAGAGCGACTTCTTTGCCCAAGTCGCCCCCTCGCTTGTCCCCTGTAATTATGTGGATGCACCTGGATAAGTTCTACAAATCCACATATTTTGAGGTCACAAGGTCAAATGTCTAGGCGGCATTGAACTCCAAAACAAAAGAATTAACATGACAATGACTAAACGTGCTTTCACCTAGGCTCTTCAAACTTCATATGTAGATGCATCTTGGCAAGTTCTCTCCTCCCACATAGTTGACGTCACTTTGTCAGAGGTCAAGGTCTTTGTAACCTTGGCCATAAAATGAAAGCACTTCCACCTGTGATCTTCAAACTTCATACAGTAGAGGGAAACTTCCTGTTTGGGAAGTCAACAATAGGTTTTTCCCTACTTCTCAAATAGGAAGGTTGTTACTATATATTTAGTAACAACCTTCCCATTCGGGAAGTTAAATCGCCAGTTTTTTACCTATTTCATTCAAATGACCCGGTGCATAAGGATATTCATCAGATCTTAAAATTGAACATGCCATTTTAAACCAAAGGAATACATCTAACTTTCAACCGTTCAGAATTTTTTTTTAATTCACCAGTAATTTTTTAATTAAATATTGATTATGGTCATTTTCTGTCAAAAATGCAAAAAATCGGAGCTTCCCGAATTGGAAATCTAACTTCCCAATTGGGAAACACTTTCAGCAATTATGCCTTTAACTCCTGTACAGATATATACAATAATATATTTATGCCAAGTTGTTGCAAAATCTCTTCATTGATAATAACAGTAACTGTTGTAGATCGGACACCAAATGTTGCGGACAGAAGGTGGTGTTCACATTCTTTTACCCTATATTAGTTTAAAACTAGAAGATTATTGTTCCAAAACACCGAAGGATCACATGTTTTATTTTAATTCAGAATGCATGTGGACTTCCATTCAGAATATGACACACATTAAGAATATCTGTACGATAGTTAAAGCTGTAATTGATTAATGCACTTCCTGATCAGGAATTTTTGGTTTCCAATTCAGCAAGTGCCGATTTTTTGCAATTTCAGTATCAAATAAAAAAACAAAAACAAGTGAATTTAAAACAATTCTGAACAGTAGTAAGTTAGATATATTTCTCTAGTTTATGGTATGTTCATTTTTAAGATCAGATGAATATTCTTATGCACCGAGTCTTTTAAGTGAAGTAGGTCAAAAATTGGTGATTTACTTCCCGAATGGGAAGGTTGTTACTAAATATAATAACAACCTTCCTGTTCAGGAAGTAGAGGAAAACTTACTGCCTGACTTCCCGAATGGGAAGTTACCTCCCTACTGTCATAATTATGTAGATGTACCTGGATGAGCTCTGCAGATGCTTGTATAAAAATGCCACAAGGTCCATAGATTTTGATATTCTCATCATCAGAAGTCGACTAGTTGTATACTATTGACCCATCGTATGATATATCACGTACAGGAAGTCTATGTATTTGGACATTCTCTGAATTTAGAAGTCAATATTTGTTTTATCAGAAAATAGACTTGTCAAGTTTCAAGTATATTAATCAATTCTCAGTTTGTACAATTACAAAAACATGAGACAAAAACAATTTTAGTGGAATGAGAAATAATACGACAGTTAGGGATGAAATCATCCAAAGTGCACATAAATAACGGTGACTGGAACAGCTATGCAGTTGAGATCACAAGATCAAAGGCTAACAACACAAGATACACAAGTCAGTATATCAGAATATTGTTGGTCGTGTGATCAACTGTTGACCAATGGAAAAATGCATGATACAATGAATGAAATAATGATACTTTTTATCATTTCAGAGAAAAAACATGTGCCCTGCATTTCAAAGATAATGGAAGAAGACAAGATTTCTGAGAAACAAATTCTTCTTGTTTTTGCCCACCATCTGTTTGAGCCGTTGCTCCCTCGTGCAGAAATGCTGGTTGACGAATATGTTGGAATTGATGCATCAAAATGTCCATTTTGTCCAGGAAAAAATGAGGCAGTTAAATCAGGAACCACTTCTTTTGGTAAGCTCAAATTTTTATACCCTCCCAACAAATGTTTGGTGGGCATTTAGTAATCAGCCTGTCCGTCACGTCATGTCATGTCACAAAAGACAATGAAGGAAAAAAACTTGTGTTCTCTGTAGAGGTCACAATTTTCATTGGATCTTTATAAAAAATTGGTCTGCATGGATGTCTTCATGAATTCTAGGTCAAGTTCAAATCTGGTTCATCTGGGGTGAGAAAGTACATGTAGGTCACTAGGTCAAGTCATAGGACAACAATTGTGTGCGCTCTATAGGCCACAGTTTTCATCAGATCTTCTTAAAATTTGGCCAATCTGTACATCTCTAGAAATTCTAGGTCAGATTTGCATGTGGGTCAACATATAACCAACAAAATATTTGTTCATTTACACTGTTCTAATGGCTCCATTGTGGTGTGGTCATAGATCCGACTTTTTAGATCATTCAGGGCACGATTGGTAGTTGCAGCAATATTGAGGTGTTATGTATTTCAAGACTTGACAAAACTTGTTAGCCCACCATCATCACAATGGATCTTCAAACCTAATATAGTGTACTGAAGATGCAACGCTATGAATTCTACCTACCATGTTAGGTCAAAGGTCAAGGTAACCATAACCCGTAATAGATAAACATTACCATGGCTAAAAGCTGAAAAGTATTTCACCTAGGGTCCTGTGACAAACTTCATATGGCTCCTTATCAGATAAATGGAAAAAACAACGGGCGTCACTTTACAAAAATCGGAAGGCATATTTCAGCTGGATTTTTGTGGTTTTACAATGAAATGATTATTCAACTAATAGAAAAATGCTGTAAGAAGATAGTTTGTGCATTGGTTTTGAAAAAAATTAAAATGTTTGACCTGGTAAATGTGATGGGCGTTACTTTGACATTTTTTTCTTAGTGGTTAAAGGTAGATGTGCTTACTGTTTTTGTTAAACAAGCATTAAATCTATGGAAGAACAAAGTGTTTTTTGTTTCCACAAAATGGTATTAATTGTAGCACCTATAGTTTGCCTGTAACAACATATTTTACATTACTATTTTTTTGTTCCATTTTATGTTTCTGTGATGGTACCAAATGTAAATGGGCCATAACCCATAATGATATTCTACAAGTAATTTAACTGCTTTGTTTGGCATTGTGTTGGTGTCAAGATAAAGAACACAATGTAAGCGTGGGTTTAATAACTTAACATGGAAACATGGACGTTACATTTGACATTTTGACTGGTGCAAGTCTGTGTGGTTGTTACATTTGACATTATGAAGCATGCATGTATAAACTATAATCACTTGATATAATATTGAATTAGACTAATTTTTGTTGTCAGTTGCACTTAAATGTGAAGGTCTCGCAATTTTCAAACTTTACATCTCAATTTTGGGAGTTCATCCCTATTAGACCTCTAATAGGAAAACGTTACACTGGCCATAAAATGAAAATGATACCACCTTGGGTCTTCAAACCTCATATATAGTTGCACCTTGATGAGCTCTATGTATTAAGCACCCACCTATAATAAAAATGCTGTTTTTGTCTACACATCATCTTTCAACCCTGGGCTCTCGCACCAAACTTGCGCAAATTGTAGGTACATGTAACAAAGACAGACAACATTGAATGATTGATCAAAAGGTCTTATTGGAGCCTTGGATGGAAAGTTGTTCTATCAGATAAACTTTAAGTTGCTCTTTGTCTACATGGATATGCAAATATTGTCAAAAGATATCCTGAAAAGGTTGTAGATGAGAACACTGGACTGAATTGCTTGCATTTGAAATAAAGTCAAAATACTTAAATATTACATGAAAATCACATGAAAGTGATTGTGATCCGTGTCCTTACAGGAAGGATGGTTGAGGCAATCTCTAAAAGTCTTACTGTCTAGATTTGATGGCTTGCAGGTGTTCCGGGAATGTGGCATGGAAAAGCAGACATAATTATTAAACATGGCAAAGTTCAGCAGGCTGTAGCAGTGAGACAGGGGAGTTCTGGCAGCAGCGGTGAGCCTGCAGCAAAAAGACAGAGGATGGATTCTGAAGAAAAAGAAACAGAATCTAGCATAGCTGGAGAAAAGGAAACAGAATGCAGCAGAACTGGATTAGTAGAAGTAAAGAAAGACCTAAATTGGAAAGTTACACGTAAAAGTGAACAAGACCAAGACCCTGTTCCTCAGATATTGTCACAGACAATTGTCAATGCATTTCTTGTAGCCAAGGTTAATCAGAATTTAAAGAATTTCTTTATTCCATCTTTTCTTGTTAGTCCAAAAGGAGTCAGGTTAGTAATGTATAATTTACCCAATGACTCATTAGTCACTCAGGTTGAGTGTCAACCAGTATTGTTTAATAAAGAACTAAACAGAAGAGTTGTATTTACAATATGGCTTGCCTTGAACTTTGACAAATTCTGTCTTGACAAATCAGTAAAAATAATTGAAAAATTTCT
Source organism: Mercenaria mercenaria (assembly GCF_021730395.1). NCBI lineage: Eukaryota > Metazoa > Mollusca > Bivalvia > Venerida > Veneridae > Mercenaria > Mercenaria mercenaria. The sequence continues at coordinate 24,265,913 of NC_069365.1, read as the reverse complement.
CAAGCCATGTGGTTTTAGGAGTGAAATACTTAAGTATGGGGTCAAAGAATGTTATGAACAAAATGTCAGGGAAGGTGTTGAAGAGAGACCTGAAAGTAATGATGTCTACCGGGTTTATGTAGATACTGATGCCAGACTTGAATCCTGGAAAGTTTTATCAGGTTCTTACACCTCACCAAAGCCATGTGGAGACGGTGCTGTGTCAAGGTCACACTTAGGGATACTGTAACAAATCATGTCCGGTCAATCTCTTGAACTGCTTGACATATTTCCATGTTAAACTCACCAAGGTGATGTGCAGATCCCATGTCCCTACAGCGCTGAGTCATGGTCAAGGTAACACTTTGGGATCAAAGTCATGGGGTGATATTTAATGTCCTGTCAATATCTTTTGAACCCCTTGACATATTTCCATTATATTAACACCAAATGTTAAACTAACCAAGCAATGTGCAGAACCAATGTTCAAATGGCGCTGGGTCTAGGTCACACTTGGGGATACCATAACATAGTGTCCTGTCCATATCTTTGAACCCCTTGACATATTTCCATTATATTAACACCAAATGTAACCCTTACGCTGACTGGTTGATTGTCTGTCAAATAGTCAAGAAGAGAAGAACAATTTGTTCATAAAAAAAAGAAACAGCAGGCAAACTTGCACTAGAACTGAAAATGTTCTACAGAATAAACTGTTCTATCGAAAGTTTTTGCAGAAGTTGGTCAATATTACATACATGTAACTCTCACTTGCTTTATGGCCCTTTTTGTCTTAATAAAATTTGATTAGGTTTTTTTCTTTGGTTAAGTTTTTGTTTAAGTCGACCTTTCTTAAATTCTATAAGAGCTTTATCGATGAAACTTTATAGACTCGTACATCATGTTTGATGAAGATGTTTTTAGCTCACCTGAGCCAAAGGCTCATGGTGAGCTTTTGTGACCGCTCAATGTGTGTCGTGTGTCCGTCAACATTTTCTAAAAAAATCTTCTTGAAAACAACCGGGCAGAATTACACCAAATTTCACAGGAACGATCCTTGGGTGGCCCCCTTTCAAAATTATTCAAAGAATTGAATTCCATGCAGAACTCTGGTTGCCATGGCAACCGAAAGGAAAATCTTTAAAAAACTTCTTGTCCAAAACCACGTGGCCTAGAGCTTTGACATTTGGTATGTAGCTTCATCTAGTGGTCCTCTACCAAGATTGTTCAAATTATCCCCCTAGGGTCAAATATGGCCCTGCCCCAGGGATCCCAAGTTTTACATAGACTTACATAGGAAAAACAGTTTAAAAATCTTCTTGTCTGAAACCACAACTGTTAGACCTTTGATATTTGATTTGTAGCATTGTCTTATGGTCCTCAACCAAAATTGTTCAAATTGTACAACTTGGGTGAAAAGAGGCCCTGCCCGGGGGTCCCAAGTTTTATATAGACTTATATAGGAAAAAAGCTTTAAAAATCTTCTTGTCTCAAACCATACGACCAAGGCTTTTGATATTTGGTATGATGCATTGTCTAGTAGTTCTCTACCAAAATTATTCAAATTATGCCCCTGGGGTTAAAAGAGGTCCTGCCCTGGGGTCACTTAGATATTTTGTGAGTTATATAGGAAAAATACTTAAAACATCATCTGATCCTTTTTCCAAGACTGTTTAATTATAATTACCTTATGACCCCAAGTAATATGATGTCACTTGACTGTGACCTTGACCTACTGACCTACTTTCTTGTTGTTTTTTTTTAAGATACAGCCTTGAAATTTTGATGACATACACAGTTTTGCACACAAATCATAAAACTGAATTTCATTGACCATGAATGTGACCTACTGACTTTCTTAATATTTTATCATCAGTTTGACATTTAAAACATGTAGCTCATATTACTCAGGTGAGCGATCCAGGGTCATCATGACCCTCTTGTTTTAAGAATCATAACTCTTGCTTGCATTTTAGTAGAGTTATGGTCCTTTTTATCATGGAAAATTGATAATTTTTGGTAAGAATTTTTGTTAAGGTCCAATTTACTTGAAACTTTGGAAACTTGTTTATCATCATTAGGTTATTATGCAGATCAGAAACCACAGCTCTTATTTGCATTTTGTTTGAATTTATTTGTATTTTGTTTAAATTGTGGCCTTTAAATTAAAATTTCATGGTTAAAATGTTTGTTGTTCCATTGTTTGTGAATACTTTAAAAGCTTAGTATAGCTATGAAACTTTGTACACTTTTGTCTATTATCACTAGATTAGTAAGTAGGTCAAGAACCATAACTCTCTGTCTTGGATTTTATAAGAGTTGTGGCCCGCTTTAACTTGAAAGGTTATTTTTATGCCTCTCGAAGGGCTAGCATATAGTTGCCGCTTTGTCCTTCCTTTCTTCCTTCCTTTCGTCCATCCATCTGTCTGCTCTTCCGACACACTTATTTTCGGAGTATAACTTGAAAAGTATTCATGGCACATAACTTCACAACAATGATAGAGGCCATTGAGAAAAAGTGCAGTGTCAAAGAATCATAATTCTACCTTACTGCACAAAATGATAGAGGCAAAAATTACACTTAATGATAAGTCCCTAGCTCTAATTATCTCCCTTAATTCAATTTTCTTCTTTTTATTATCTCCATTTTTTAGCTCGACTCTTCAAAGAATAGTAGAGCTATTGGACTCTTCACCTGTCACGAAGTGACAAGGTGAGCTATTGTGATCGCTTGATGTCCGTCATGCGTTGTCCGTCGTGCGTCAACAATTTGTAAAAAAAATCTCCTTGAAAACCACTGGGCAGAATTACACCAATCTTCACTGGAATGATCCTTGGGTGGCCCCCTTTCAAAATTGTTCAAAGAATTGAATTCCATGGAGAACTGGTTGCCATGGCAACGGAAAGGAAAAACTTTAAAAATCTTCTTCACAAAAACCAGAAGCCCTAGAGCTTAGATATTTGGTGTGAAGCATTGCCTAGTGGACCTCTACCAAATTTTTTCAAATCATGACCCCGGAGTCAAAATTGACCCCGCCTCAGGGGTCACTTGATTTTACATAGGAAAATCTTAAAAAATCTTCTTCTCAAAAACCAGAAGACCTAGAGGTTAGATATTTGACCTGTAGCATTGCCTAGTGGACCTCTACTAAAGTTGTTCAAATCATGACCTCCGGGTCAAAATTGACCCCGCCCCAGGGGTCACTTGATTTTACATATGAAAATTTTCAAAACATTTCTAAAAATAAACCAGAAGGCCTAGAGCTTAGATATTTGACATGTAGCATTGCCTAGTGGACCACTACAAAATTGTTTAAATCATGACCCCCATGGTCAAAATTGACCCCGCCCCAGGGGTCACTTGATTTTACATAGGAAAATCTTAAAAAATCTTCTTCTCAAAAATCAGAAGCCCTAGAGCTTAGATATGTGGTGTGAAGCATTGCCTCTACCAAGTTTGTTCAAATCATGACCCCGGGGTCAAAATTGACCCCGCCCCAGGGGTTACTTGATTTCACATAGGAAAATCTTAAAAAATCTTCTTCTCAAAAAGCATAAGCCCTGGAGCTTAGATATTTGACATGTAGCATTGCCTAATGGCCCTCTACTAAAATTGTTCAAATCATGACCTTGGGGTCAAAATTGACCCCGCCCCAGGGGTCACTTAATTTTACATATAAAAATCTTCAAAATTTTTCTAAAAATAAACCAGAAGGCCTAGATCTTAGATATTTGACATGTAGTATTGCCTAATAGACTTCTACAAAATTTGTTCAAATCATGACCCCCGGGATCAAATTGGCTCCGCCCCATGGGGTTACTTAATTGTACATAGAAAAATCTTCAAAATTTTCTAAAAAAAAAACAAAACAGAAGGCCTAGAGCTTAAATATTTGACATGTAGCATTGCCTAGAGGACCTTTACAAAATTTGTTCAAATCTTGACCCCCAGAGTCAAATTGACCCAGCCCCAGGGTTACTTGATTGTGCATAGGGAAATCTTCATAAATTTGCTAAAAATAAACCAGAAGGCCTAGATCTTAAAGCTTTAGCTAAGAAATTTGTTCAAGCAAGCAACTCTACTCAGGTGAGCGATGTAGGGCCATCATGGCCTTCTTGTTCGACTTTTGTATTCATTCAATTGACAAGGCTGTTCAATAGTCGAGCACTGCTGTCCTCCGACAGCTCTTGTTTTGTTTCTAATACTGTATTCCCCATATTGGGACAAGCACATGCATTGGGGAGCATCATTAGGTTTTACCAATTCCTTGTTTCGTTTTGGTCCGCTTTTCTTGCATACCGTAGCTTTGAAATTTTATATATTTTTGTCATCAGTAGATGAGTAGAAATTCAAGAATAATAACTCATTTCTTGGATACTACCTTTTGTCAAGAAACTGCAGCGTGTTTAAACCATAATTGCATACATATTTTAAAAATCACTAGGTCTCTTAGAGGAAGATGCAACTCGGGATGTCTGTCAATACGAGTGTGATTAAATAAACTCTTATCATTGGCATTGGTATGCCAAAAATATCAATCAGATCAAGACAGTTTCCAAGTTATCCCTTTAAAGTAGAAACACACTTGCTATCCATGATCTAAATGCTACAGAGTAGTCTCCCTTGGTCTACTGTTTAAGCACTGGAATATTACAGAGCCAAGGGATTCTAGTGGCATGGCATTTACCTGCGAGTATTTTCTTAAGGAAGGAAAAAAGGAAGAAGTTATAAAAACTTACGTCAGGAGTAAATCTTGATGCTCAGCCTGCTAAGAGAGACTGTTGTTGGCAGACACATTGTCATGAATACCCAGATAGCAGACATGCGTTGGCCCAACGTTGGGCCAACGGCAGACTCTTCGTTGGCCCAACGAAGATTTCCGACGTTGGCCCAACGCCATTTTGCTAATTGGCGCAACGTTGGCCCAACGGTTGGTACACCGTTGGCCCAACGTCTGGTATCCTACACTCATCGTTGGCCCTCCATTGGGCCAACAACTGATATCCTACACTTATCGTTGGCCCTCCATTGGGCCAACAACTGATATCCTACACTCATCGTTGGCCCTCCATTGGGCCAACAGCATTTTTTCGTCTATCACGGTTGGTCCAACGTTGGGCCAACTCTGTTTCTTTGTTGGCCAAAGATGGATGCCAACGCTATCCCAACGATTACGAAATTGAAAAAAAACTAAAACTAGCATTGTTTAATACATGTTTTATTTTCGAATAGTTGTGATTTTGTTAACATTTAACAAAAAGAAATCTAACATTTATTTAAAGTTTGTTTGCAATTTTCCTGAAGAAATATAACAGAATATTTTATCACTACAACATGTAAAATATTGATTCCAGTCTTTTATAAATCTAAATATTTTTCTTATTTCAGTCACTAATTAAATCCTACTAAAGTGAATTACTGTCTGTATATCAACTCATTATATATCCAAGTTCTGTTTGTTTGTTTGTTTTCTTTTCTCACTGAAGTTGCAGCTTTTTATATTTTTATTTTTCCTGTGCACCACAGTGCTAGGCACTCCATTATTACTCCCTTGAACAGCATCCTGTAAAAAACAAAAATCATAATGTTGATTAAACCATCTACGTCAAATTGATAACAATAACTAATGTATGAAATTAATTTTTTGTATTTAACCGAGAAAAATATGTTAGAATTAACAAGATTATTTTATTTACAGAATTTAATACTCAACACAAGTGCCATCCGCCAGCTTTAGATATTAGTATTTAACATATGTTCAAGTCATATGGATATAACATGCATACAGGACATAAAGAAATTCTGTATAAGATTCCATAACTTTATCAAAAATATTTAAAAAAACTTCTACTTACAGTTTATAGCTAGAAGACCGGGTTTTAGTTAAATCTAGACCTATCACATGTATAATAGTTTCCTTTACTTCACATGTCTATAAAGCTATAAATCTGGCCTAGAGAGTAAAATTAACCACTTTCTGGGATTTCTTACATAACTCGGGTTAACGAGAGTTCATGTTCTGGAATATTCAACAGATTTATTGTAAACATTTTATGATTGTATAAAATTAGATATTTGTTATAGAGTTAGTAAGGTTTTTTTTTTCAATACTTTTTTCGCAATTTTTTCAAGGTAGTAGATTTGAAATAGTTCAAATATCATTCGGCTGCAGATAAGTTTTTAGTTTAATTAGCCCAAATTTAACTGATTACGAATTGGTGCAGAACAGTCTTTAATAATTAATTAAATATTGCATGTTACGGCTACACAACCTGTGTATACCTGTGGGGGCTTGTGATAAAACACTGTTACAGTGACCTGTTAAATATACAATTATTATATTATTACTTCTAATGGACCAACGTTGGCCCAACGTTGGGCCAACGATGTTTTCTCTGTATAAGTCTTTCCCTGAAAATCAATATCGGGCCAATGCAGAGATATCTGTGACTGAAATTTGAAGTTGGTTCAACGTTGGCCCAACAGCTGTATTTACAATACTTATTAATCATTGTTGGGCCAACAGTGGCCCAACAACGATTATCCTTTGACGGTTTTCCGTCGTTGGCCCAATGACTTCATGTTTACAGGGTAGGTTGTATACTTTTCAAAGTTAGACTTGGGCGTTTATTTTGATAAGATTCTTTTTGTCAGCTGTAACTACTTTATTTTTGTAGAACTTGTCTGTGGTGGTTTTACCATCTTTGCAAGAAATATGTGCAATAGGGCCACTGGAATTAAAGAAAAAAATGGCATATAAAATGTTTTTGGCACTTTTTGTCCTTCTGCAATGACCGACCTTGTCATTGTTTGTTATTTGCGCGTCTATGGGGGTCAAAATAATATATCCAGTTTTCTTGTGATTATCCCAGATAGCAGACATGCGTTGGCCCAACGTTGGGCCAACGGCAGACTCTTCGTTGGCCCAACGAAGATTTCCGACGTTGGCCCAACGCCATTTTGCTAATTGGCGCAACGTTGGCCCAACGGTTGGTACACCGTTGGCCCAACGACTGATATCCTACACTCATCGTTGGCCCTCCATTGGGCCAACAACTGATATCCTACACTCATCGTTGGCCCTCCATTGGGCCAACAGCATTCTTTCGTCTATCATCGTTGGCCCAACGCCATTTTGCTAATTGGCGCAACGTTGGCCCAACGGTTGGTACACCGTTGGTCCAACGACTGGTATCCGAAACTCATCGTTGGCCCTCCATTGGGCCAACAACTGATATCCTACACTCATCGTTGGCCCTCCACTGGGCCAACAGCATTTTTTCGTCTATCATGGTTGGTCCAACGTTGGGCAAACTCTGTTTCTTTGTTGACCAAAGATGGATGCCCACGCTATCCCAACGATAACGAAATTGAAAAAAGACTAAAACTAGCATTGTTTAATACATGTTTTATTTTCAATAAGTTGTGATTTTGTTAACATTTAACAAAAAGAAATCTAACGTTTATTTAAAGTTTGTTTGCAATTTTCCTGAAAAAATATCACAGAATATTTCATCACTACAACATGTAAAATACTGATTCCAGCCTTTATAAATTTAAATATTTTTCTTATTTCAGTCACTAATTAAATCCTACTAAAGTGAATTACTGTCTGTATATTAACTCATTATATATCCAAGTTCTGTTTGATTGTTTTCTTTTCTCACTGAAGTTGCAGCTTTTTATATTTTTATTTTTTCCTGTGTTCCACAGTGCTAGGCACTCCATTATTACTCCCTTGAACAGCACCCTGTAAAAAACAAAAATCATAATGTTGATTAAACCATCTACGTCAAATTGATAACAATAACTAAAGAAATGCACATAAACCTCTGGACATAAACTTTAGTAAAATGTATGAAATTAATTTTTGTCTGTATTTAACAGACAAAAATATGCTAGAATTAACAAGAAATTGAGTTATTTTATTTACAGAATTTAATACTCAACACAAGTGCCATCCGTCAGCTTTAGATATAAGTATTTAACATATGTTCAAGTCATATGGATATAACATGCATACAGGATATAAAAAGAAATTCTGTATAAGATTCCACGACTTTATCAAAAAATATTTTAAAAAAATAGATAAACTTCTACTTACAGTTTATAGCTGGAAGACCGGGTTTTTGTTAAATCTAGACTTATCACATGTATGATAGTTTCCTTTACTTCACATGTCTATAAAGCTAGAAATCTGGCCTAGAGAGTAATATTAACCACATTTTCTGGGATTTCTTACATAACTCGGGTTAACGAGAGTTCATGTTCTGGAATATTCAACAGATTTATTGTAAACATTTTATGATTGTATAAAATTAGATATTTGTTATAGAGTTAGTAAGGGGTTTTTTCAATACTTTTTTTCACAATTTTTTCAAGGTAGTAGATTTGAAATAGTTCAAAATATCATTACGGCTGCAGATAAGTTTTTAGTTTAATTAGCCCAGATTTAACTGATTACGAATTGGTGCAGAAAAGTGTTTAATAATTAATTAAATATTGCATGTTACACCTACACAACCTGTGTTTACCTGTGGGGGCTTGTGATAAAACAGTGACCTGTAAAATATACAATTATTATATTATTTTTTCTAATGGACCGACGTTGGGCCAACGTTGGGCCAACGATGTTTTCTCTGTGTAAGTCTTCCTCTGAAAATCAATATCGGGCCAATGCAGAGATATCTGTGACTGAAATTTAAAGTTGTTTCAACGTTGGCCCAACAGCTGTATTTACAATACTTATTAGTCATTGTTGGGCCAACAGTGGCCCAACAACGATTATCCTTTGACGGTTTTCCGTCGTTGGCCCAATGACTTCATGTTTACAGGGATACTTTGGTATGTTTTTCAGCAGTGTATTTTTCTGGTGGCAATCTTTTGTTTTGGTGTCAACAAACGGGGATCCAGGCACACACTTAATTTCAAACAGTCAGTCAGAAGATGATGGTCGGTCCCTTCTGAAATGCTGATAGTGATACCTGTTTGGAAAATAGTATATCGACACCCCTAACGGCAGCATGTCTTTCCTTGTTTGTTTGTCCTGCCTAGACAGCCATTGTCTGGAAGACGATTTTTGACCTTGAAACTTAACCAATTTAAAACTGTTTTGAACGTCATTACAGAACTACGGATACGACATAATTCAGAAAATATCACTATTTGGAGATACTCGCGAAGAAACTCGGACTTTAATGTAGACCTGATTTCTACATGTTCACGTTTCACCGTTGCATTAAAATACAGTCTCTGCGAATGTGTATAATTCGATAATGGACAACTTGGTCAGTTGGATTAAATCGCTATTTTACAGGTATGTTATTAAATAAACATCCGTCATCAAGTCTAAGGCGGTGTCGTGTATCAAATTCTGCAGCCTTCGTACGCGCATGCAGTGTGTGTCAGTTTCTTGTGCTGTATTCTGCATCATTTGTATGGGCATGCAGTGTGCATTAGTACCTTGTACTTTGCAACCCTTGTACACGCATGCAGTTTGTGTCAACTTCTTGTACTAGCAACTTTCGTAAGCATACGCAGTTTCTATCAGTTCTTTGTACTTTGCAACTCCTGTACGCACATGCAGTGTGTATAAGTTTCTTAAATGCAGTGTGTATAAGTTTTTTTGTGTTGTACTTTGCAGCCTTTGAACGCCAATGCAGTGATTTTCAGTTTCTTGTGTTGTACTTTGCAGCCTTTGAACGCCCATGCACTGCAGTATGCGTCAGATTCTTGTGTTGTACTTTGCAACTTTTGTACGGACATGCAGTATGTATAAGTTTCTTTTGTTGTACTTTGCAGCCTTTGAACGCCCGTGTACTGCAGTGTGCTTCAGATTCTTTGTTGTACTTTGCAACTTTTGTACGGACATGCAGTATGTGTAAGTTTCTTTTGTTGTACTTTGCAGCCTTTGAACGCCCGTGCACTGCATTTTCTCGTCAGATTCTTGTGTCGACGTTGCAGCTTTTGTACGGACATACAGTGTGTATACGTTTCTTGTGTTGTACTTTGCAGCCTTTGAACGCCCATGCAGTGATTTTCAGTTTCTTGTGTTGTACTTTGCAGCATTTGAACGCCCATGCAGTGATTTTCAGTTTCTTTTGTTGTACGCTCATGATAGCATTTCTACGCGCATACAGTGTGTATCAGGTTCTTGTGCCTTTGTACGCCTATGCGGTGTTAATCACTTTCGTGTGCGGAACTTTTCAGCTTTTGTATGCATTTGCAGTTCCTGCCAGTTCCTCTGCTATACTTGGCAGATTGTGCGCGCCCATGCACTTTGTGTCAGTTTCGTGTACTAAATTTTTCATATACATGAAAATACGTTTTTGGCTTGTACACAGTCTTTTGATATTGTTTAAAAGTAAAATTTTCATGTTGGTTGCTGTGTGACAGCAAGCATTTGTGTGAGAGCCAGGTTATATGTGGACCGAATGGCTTCCTCAAGGCGGGCGGTGAGGGCAAGTAATCTGAAGTCCACGACCGTAACTGCTGTTACGGAGACCCTACTTCATGTTCCTACAAGAAAAATTACGAAAACGTACACGGTCACGTTCTGTGCGATGCTTCTGTGAAAAATGTGTATCTGTATGTATCAACTTGCAAAATAATGTAATGCTCATGCTGTATATGTATATATATTTTTTTAAAATGTAATTTTAATATTTCACGATAGTTCGCTTTGAACCATATAAAAGATAAAAACTAAATGAGTTAAAATGCTTTATCAAAACATCACAGGACAACAGATTGAATTTTTACTTTTATTTTATATAAATGACATAACATTGACAAATGACTTGATGAATATGGTACAAATGGATAACATAAATGTGTATGTACTTCAACGTACTGGTGTTTGAACATAACAACTGGAGACAGGAAAAATAGTTAAAAACTCAATAACTACTTCACAGGAACAAATCGCCAGAACCTGATGTTTATAAACTATATACAGTTCTCCAGAACCTGATGTTTATAAACCATTTACAGTTGCCAGAACCGGACGTTTATAAACCATATACAGTTGCCAGAACTGGACGTTTATGAACCATATACGGTTGCCAGAACCAGATGTATATAAACCATTTACGGATCGCCAGAACCAGATGTATATAAACCATTTACAGATCACCAGAATCTACTATTTAGTCGCATCCGGCCAGTCAATACCTGCAATACCTCCATATATCCAAATTAACTCATATAATGTTTCTCTAACATAATTATTTTAGCCAGATGACATTGTATGAACTTTTTAAATGTGACATTCAAGTTTAAAATGATTTGACTAAGCTATACTATCAAATTTTATCATAACACACAGCTTTAAAATTGAGCAAAAAAAGTAATATTACATTGATTTTTTTCTGAATTTATCAGCTTCAAAATACATGTCAACATTTCTGCAACCTGTGATGACCCTTGTCAACGTCCTTAAAAAAGAAAAGTTTTTGAGAGCTAATTCTGGTCAGTAAATCTTTATAACAAGTGCTTTTAAAGTTTTTTTTTTATAACTAGTTAAATGTTTTTTTCTGACACGTTTTAAAATCCTTATACGTTCAAGGGCGTCACAGATCGTATAAAATTGAAAAATAAAGACGGATCACTCACATCATACGATGATATATGCTTCTTGGAGTGAAACTGCATCAATTTTATTTTGTAATGTATTCTGCTTTCTCAGCATTGATCGATCAGTAGTACATAATCTTATTGATAATTTAGACAGATAACGTCCGGTAAACTTCAAATATGTAAATGTGTAAAAGTACAAAATAACAAATGATTTAAATAGACAAAGTCGCTTAACAGCTAGCCGTCTTTATTCTGTATATATGACAAACTTTAAAGGGCTTCAGCGTAAACCAGGACTTTAATGGTTGTGTAAGACATAATGAGACTCCAATTTGTAGCAGCTGTGGTTTTTGACCTTAGTTTCCGTGCCGTTTCATGAAACATATATAAGCCAAGTGATTTCAGTAGGAAAATAACTGCCAATCAAGGAAAAATGCTATATTTATAAAATGCCACTTAGTTTTGCACCATCGAGTCCTTCCATCTTTTTATGTAATCGGTTGTAGCGCGTGAATCAGCCATGATTATAAATAACCTGGCATTGTCATATATATACATCTTTTAACTCCGATTTATGTAATATGTCGATAAAGGCAACAGCTTTTATAAATCAGATGCCGGCATATTTGACAACTCATTTATAAGGTCTTTATTAGGCGACAAGGATATGTTTTTAGCATTTAATACATATGGTATGGTTTTGCACTTTTTAGACATTTGAGCAACCGCCAGATCGTCTGTTTAGAACTACTATATCAAGTTAACAGGGACCACATGGCTTTATTTTCATGATTTTTTGACGGCATTGTTTTTCTACATTCGTAACAAAATCTGTATAAGAAAAACTTATTTAATACTCCAGAACATAACACATGTTCCTTAAGTTTGTGAAAACCCAACTCCTATTCTATATCAAAATGCTTTCATTAAGTGTAAGCCCGTTTTGGGCATGTTGATGCGCATTCATATCAAACCAGACTACAGACCAGAGCTGCGATTTCCTAATACTAGCATGACGTATTTTTTGAAGCAGAGTAGAGTAAAGACAGTGATGGACAAAAATACAGTTCTAATCTCTACAACAATTTAAGCAAATGAACAATTAGCGTATATGCCATTTTTTAGCTGAAGATTGCACTCAGATCTTTCCAAATGATTGTGTACTCTCGACTAGGTAAGATGATTAAAAGAAAATGTTCCATTAGCTCATACAGGGGTACAGATTGCAAAGTACTTGATTACTTTCAGACAGCAAAAGTATCAAACTAGAACTCATGCTGTGAGACAATGGCACATTCAGCAAGGAAAATAGTAGCTGTATTCTATAAAATGACTGGCAAAATGATGATGGCAGAAAATTAAACTTTGACCGCTGTAGTACATTGTTAAATTATTAAGACTTTATAAGATTGTTTCCCCTTTTGTGAAATGTTTGCTGTTTAACTTTTACGCTTGTACATTAAATGTTCACCCCTATCTAAAACAAGGTAAATGACATCTGATAATATGTTGATATGTCACGTTCTTTCATGTAATAAGCATAAATTAAAAAGTAAACAATTATTTTTCTTGTGATTTGTCTCTCGACTTCATTTAGAATAGAATAAATCACAGAGAAAACAAAACTGTAGAAAGCGGCCGCCATCAAGTTCTAAATGTTGTTCAAATGTAGTTTCTTTTAAAGTCCTGTAACGGTCATGCCACTGTGGTTAAAACACTGTAGAATACTCTTTGGTTTTCCCTGAAGGTAGTACCTAGCGCTAGAAAATCCCTGGCGGTTTGCATTTGTATATTCGAACCTGAAACAATACAAGAAATATTTTAGATTCTCTTAAAAAGAAAACATCTTTATCTACCTATATATGTCTGCGCATGAGAATGCTGCAGAAAACCCGAAAGGTTGAGAAGAGAAAGCGATTTGAAAACATCCTGAAATAGCCTTGCACCCAAATTAACATAGTAAACCGCAACACTTTTAAAAGAGTGCTGTCATCAGATATTTCAGTGGTGGCTAATTTCTGCTATTTCGTTCTGGCAAGTTGGCGCCCCTCAAACACACCAACATGCCGAATTAGCGCGCGCAAGTTTGTTGTTTTGGCATGTTGGCGTGTTAATGTTCTTCAAATGCGCCAACAAGAGTGAACGAAATGGCACCAGCCACCATGTATATGTAAGATTTCGTATATATTAATATTTACTTTATCCCTCTTATGTAAAATAAACCCCATAATTTTGTTTGATAGTTTTGGACTAATTTAAACGCCGGTTTTTAACAGAACGGCGGGCAGTAACTGTGATTTAGACATTCCATAACTTTCAAATCGTCACAGAGTAGTACAGGTATTCACGACTTCGCGATCCGCAGATCAGCGTTCAATCTTTTGAGCTAAACTATCATTTTCTTTAGTTACCCCAATATAAACTAAACGTGATTTCATTGAATTTTTGTGATTTAAAACCAAACAAAAATGTAAAAAAGTAACAATGGTGTTATGTACAAAGTCACGATCTAACAACAAAGTTTAACAAAACCAATGACCTTCCTCCAAACAGTTTTCATTTGAATGTAACTTGATCGATAATGTAAGTGGGTTCTTCTTTGATGTATGATTTTTATTCGACATGAATTGTAATTCATAGTCCGTTTAAAATCTCAATGTGACATTTTGAAAAGTGATTAGATATCTGTTTTATAAAACACATAAAATGGTTCATAAATGACATACTCATCTTGAAACAAGAAGAGTAGGTCACAACCACGTCAACAGGTACTTTGCAAATATTTCACAGGCCTATTTAATAGCCGGCAACCAATAACTGCGTGTTTCTGCAATGTATACATTTTTTGCGTGTCCTTTCCTGTCTTAATGGAAAATGTCACTGAAAACCACTAATTCATTAAGCCTCGTATAGGGAAAATTGGAATTCTGGTTAAATGTAAGCGGGTTTACCTCGTCTAGGGTTCCAACGAAGCCACCGAAGGATTCGTTGCCTATTTTACATAAATTGCCACCAATGTTGACGGAACCGTGACGTCTGTCTATCGCAGATGCTGAAAATGAGAAATCAGGCTGTAAACACAATTTTGTTCAAGCCAAATATATTCTCGAAAGTAACTGAGGAATTACACTTATAATACTGTAATTAAGAGAGTTTTATAAGTGCAAGGAGCTGGTTTTGCAGCCTAAAACAATTACAATAAGATATACACAACAGCCTTGCGGCAAAAGAAACATAAACCCATCTTGGCTATATAATTAATTAGATGTAGAACAAGGTAAAAGTAAAACTTGTGTAAAATCCCTTTTTATTCTCATTGCAACCTGCTTTAGTTTCACTTTAAACATTGTTTGTGAGCGGAGTAATCATTATTAATACATGATTCTGCACATATTTGCTGGACTGAAGTCAAAACATTAAAAACTGATCAGCAAGCCATTAAGAAATTGTATAATACAGAGCTACAGAGTAACAGAACAGTGACTCATCTACCATTATTAAGCACAACTTCGTACGAAATAACACAGAAAATCATCTGACTCACCCCCAGGTATGTCTAACATTGCAGTTAATCCATTAACTTCTGCTTTAAAATTGCCTTTTCCAAATTTAAACCATGCATCAATCATTTGGTCTGCCTGAAATTTGAATTAAGATAAAAGTCAGGGTTATAGCAAAACAAATTTTACGTTTTAAATGTTAGATGACAAAAAAAGACCACATTCACGAAGTAATTGCTTAGCTAAGTCTGATATTTCAAATTCTTGTTTTTGCGCTTTATGCGTCTTCGGTGTTGACTTTTTCATCTTTATCAGAGCCGTATAATATTATTTTATAGATCAAAACACAACAATTTTGAATTTTACTGGAAACGTAGTAGAGAAATGAGAAATATGCTGAAGAAAATAGGCTACTTAAGTCCATATATTGTGCCAATCTGACTGAAGTACTTGATCTTCTAAACGAAGATCTGAGAACGACCCATTCACATACGTCTTCTGTATATTTTGGATTTCCAGCATTGCTATTTTTATTTTAACCAATGAGACGACTTGTTAGAATGTCAAAAAGAGTAAGAAAAATGTGCAGTTATTCCAGGGCTCGAACTCGGGACCCCTCGAATACTAAGCAAGTGGCCAACCGACTGAGCTAACCGGCTATCTGACATATTCTGACATAAGAATTGTAAATATCAAAAGACAAGGCTACAGGTAATTTGCTAAATTTTGTAAGTTAAGCTCTGATTGGCTAGCGAAAGGGTCGTCAGAACGAGGCTATGAATAGGTCGTTCTCAGATCCTATACGTAGCGTAATAGGAGATGTACTTTAGTCAGATTGTATATTGTGCTTAAATAGAAATATCATATTTGCGTGACTGAAACAAATACTGCCCGTAATATAATTTAGCTATAAAAACATTGTTATAGAAAAAAAACAACATCAAATAACAATAACTGCCTGGTTTATAATTCTGACTTGGTTTGGCCACGAAATGACATGTATTCTAATTTTGACTTGATTTGGTCATGAAATAACGTGATTATAATTTTGATCTGGTAATGAACATTTACCGGAGTTGTGATGTTTACGAAATCGTATTCCAAATTTTTCTTTTTCGGTACTGCTGCGAACTTCATGTTGATCATATCCGGTCCATATAATTGCGGCTGGCGGTCTATACCGATGAATACAGATGGTCCAATATCCGAGGGTCCACAACCAGAATTATGAACAAGACCTTGATTATGCCCTTGGCCCTCTGGCTTGAACCGGATGTATACAAAAACATTTTGACCCCATTCGATATTGGAGAATATGTTATCATTAATGGCAGCATTTCCGTCAAAATATGCGGTTCCATCACCTAGGTACGTAACATTCTCCACGTGAAGACCTACATTTCTCGCGAGATCTTGTTCCAGTGTTTCGAATGCCAGGTGAAGTTCAGGTACACATTCTGTAAAAAAGACAATAATTCTTAAATAAAAAAATCATCTAAAAATTTATGTAGTATAATATACTATATATATACGTTAACCTTCTTAGCTTTTTTAATTGGCGAACAATATTTTGTTTAAACATTGTCATCTGTAGTAAAAAAAACTAGGTCACATGGCAACATCATAATAAGAGACTATCCTACGAAAACACGCAATGAACCAGCTCTTATATTTTGAATATATTACGCTAAGAATTAGTATAGATTCGTCTCAAATTGTATAACATAAATCTGATAAAAAAGCACTTGCTCATATAAGCCCTCGTATTAAATGCCAAAGCTTAACGCACTTATTCAATTGTCCATACATGATGTTTTCTGATTGTCTTCAATCGCTACTTTGCGTGGACAAGGTGTTTGACATGCCATTCTTATAATAGGAAGGGCAAAAACATTCTGTGTAGGTTTAAGGAGCGCAAACGTGCAACAGACAGAAACTTAAAGTCGCTTCGTTGTGACAAAAAGAGGCATGCATGTCAGCCACGTTCCTATAAATGTTGAAGAGAATACATAAGCCTAAGCATGTCTGAAAATGATATTTTTATCATTCGGTTCAAAAGGCCAACACGCGTTTATATCCTAGAACTCTTTCAATACCTATAAGCATTATCACAATAGCTTTAGAGCACTATACGTCAGATATAGGGAGTCTGATTATGGACAATTTTACAGCAAAACTATTTCTTTTGGAGTTATCACAAAAAAAGATATCGCTTTAGAAAACTGACAATAAAAGTTTTACCTGCTCATAACTTACTGTATCACTTTCAAACTGAACGGTTTAATTTTTATATACTATGAGCATCTCAGGAATTCTTTTTCCATATGATCTCAAAAAGTCTGGTTGTTTTTTTGTGTTTGATTTGACGTTACTATGACATGATTGTAGGTCATACGGCGACTGCCAGTGTTTTGGCAATGGAGCAAACTCGGACCCAAGGTGCCTCTCTCTCTGGGCATTTTTTCATCAAAGGCGGACACCTGCGTAGAACCACCGACCTTCCGTAAACCATATTGAAAGCTTCCTTACATGAAATAATTCTACACCCCAAGGGAGGTTTCGAAGGGCAAGGGTAAGGGATTCAAAGTTTGCGACTTTAACAACTTGACTACAGAGAACCTTTTATTTTCCTCACGTTTCTATGTGTTGATTAACAACGGTGTGTTTTTGAATTATTCTTGACGATCATAAAATAATGTGTTGAAATTTCTCTGTATACAGCGTTGATGCAAGAACGCCTTGATGGTGTAGATCTGTCAAAATTATTCTCGCAGACAGTTTTTTGTGTAACCTGATTCGAACTTTACGATTAAAAGTAGTTCATAATCTAAACATGGCGGTGAACCTACATGTATTTTCAACTTGCTTTTGTCCGTGTCGTTTAATATGTTATGCATATTGTCTTTTATGTTAGTGGTGTTTTCCCTTCACTCCCATTTTTATGAGACCCCAACCACTCGGACGAGTTTATGCTCCGTCCTGTTCTAGTTACCCGCTTTCCCACTTTTACAATAGCCTAATTTTTTTTATATATAACAGAATTAAAATATACGTATTGATGGGTATTGAAACAACTCGCCTACTATATCTTGCCACAAGTTTCTGTTTGTATTTCGTCTATTTTGTGATGTGCGGCTCGGGCTGTGTTTGCCGTACCCATTGCTTCCAAGCAGTCTACCCTTGCCTTTTTATTTCTTATACGAATAGCGAGCAGCAAATAGTATTTCGTTTGGTAAGTCTATGGTAAGTATATTTATCTATCCATCTTATGAAGTGGATTGCATATCTTATACGAGTTACCAGTGAGAGCGATGCCTTAATTCTAGTATTACATGCATAAAATCAGGGAAAAATATGTAACAATGTCAATTTCCGAAGCAAAAGTGAAAATGTCAAATTCTGTTTTGATAACCTTTAGCCTGCTAAATTTCTAAAATGGACTGGTCTATCATTCGATTAGGGCAAAACCATTTATTATTCAAAGGGGTGTTCACTGAAAATGTACTGACTGATTAGAGAACAGTGCAGACCATGATCAGACTGCACGGATGTGCAGGCTGATGTTGATGTGCACTGGTCGCAAAGGCAGCATCACTTGCTAGCAGCAGGCTAAAGGTTAATCAGATAATAACCAAGCAAATCAGTAAAACAGCAAACACATCATGCAATAAAAATCAGATGCTGGATGAAGCTCTCGTTGTTTTCAAACTGGAAATATGATTCTCATGGACTTTTGGACATTTTACGCAACAACTCTTAAAGTATAACATTCTAAAAGACTGTGCAAGTGGACAAAGTAGAGAAGCTACAATAAAAAATGCTACCCTCAGTTTTTAGCTGAGGACTAAAACACGCAAGTTATAATCCTTTTATAGTCTGGAATACACAAAAGCATTATTAGTTGATCATTCTGTTCTGCACCAAAATCATATAAAACATTTACATTAGTAGAAGAGAAAAACAAGCTTTATTCCTTATCTGAATTGGTATACCTGTCGTATTCTGTCCTGGTATTCCTTTTAATATAAATGATAATTCTTGCCATGCAATGAGTTGATTAAATATATTTCCAAAATAGTAATTTTATCAAACAACAATGCGAAATGTTAAAAATCTGTTAATATGAATCCAGAAGAAAAAACTGTAAACAGAACAGGAAAGCAAAGCAAGATGTACATGAAATATAAAGCACACTGAAAGATTAAAAAAAGGACTAATAAACAAATTAAGCGGTCTGGAACCGCAATTAAACTGATTCATAGGTCATATACCACAAAAATCTCAATACTCAAAGCGGTGAATATGCATAAACGCAAACGCAAATATGCAACTGTGGCAGTGTTAACGACATGGACAGCTTGAATTAACATAATTTCAATTTTTTCCGTCTTCATTTCTATTAGCTATCCAACCCGTTCTCGGCAGGGAACCTGTTACGCCAGGCCAGTTTATTCAGGAAGTATAACAGTCTAGTGTTCATACTGAATTGAACCTAGCATAAGTAAATACTTTTGAAAGTAGACATAAAAGGGCTGGTATGATTATTTCTAAATTCGATTACTGAACTATTTCATTTACACCAAATCCTGCATGCTGTACAATATACACAATAACATTATTGTTAAAACTTCCACTTTTAAAATATGCAATTCTGGAAGTAACAGAATGCAAGTAAATAAACAAAACATTAAACAATAAATACAAAGTTTGATAAAGACCGCATAATCTAGAGTATGATTTGAGAAACACTGGTTCATTATGTTTTATTTATGTCTAATATGTTAATTTATTTATTCTTTAAATTTGGCAAAGGTATTCATATTTTAGCAAGAACATTCTTTTGTCAAATCTTATGGAGCAAATAACTTCGTATAATAAGCTGAAATGTGCACTTTTAGACTGAAAATAATATGCTTTATGAAAATCTCTTTCTCCTACATAAAATAATTTTATATTATACAAAAAAGCTACCTTTCTTTGGTCCCATAAAACCGTCTGTGTAGTAAATACATTGACATTCTTTTTCCGAAAAAATAGTTCCGCCGCTGCAAGGGCGTGGTTGCCAAACGCCGAATAATTCTTCTTCATACCAACCATCCCCACGAATAGATGGTTTGAACTTACACACTGAAAAATACGGTAATAGTTGTACATTGTAGTAATAATTCTTAACATGCAGCATATGTTTGCTAAATGCCCTGAAAATACACTAGATACTATCTTCCACATGAAATTATTGCGTTAAACATTAGAAAACTAAGACTTAAGGCAAATAAAGTTCAGACAAAAACAGAATAGAATCAAGATAGTTTTTAAATGAAATTTCCAAGGACATTGTCGTTCCATCCCATTTATTAATCTATTATGCTTTTTAATGTTTAAAGATCAATATTCAATAATCGATACATAAAAGTGTAAATTATTGATGAAATAGCTAGCACACTAATGTATCGTATAAATTTTCTCTGTTTTATCTTTCAACAAAGCAAACATGTCAAACTACAAAGCGCTCAAATAAGCAATGAAACCAGAACCGTTGCGACACATTTAATCTTATGTCAGAACCTGAATCAGTGGCATCCAAATCTTGGAATATCCGAAGTGCTGATCAGTTTGTAACGAAGCATTGTTAGCAACATAAATACTTACTTTCGAAATCAACTGACAATTCTCATAAAAATATTTTACAACTAAGTGTTAAAAAGACATTGTTAGCAATCTTTTTCTGCAAGTTATCTCTGGTGTTCAGGAAAACATTCTACCGGCATGTGATTGTGTGTTAATGCATTAACAATGATAAGCTGAAAACGCTCTGTCCAACAGAAAAAAGGACACGTTTGTCACATTGAAGCTGCACAGGAATACATACCTGGGATATTTGATGTTCCATTTCCTTGAAAAATTCATGTAATGACATAATTCGTTTACATTAATACGAGTGGTACTAAACGGTATGCTTGTCAAACTAGGTGCAAGGAAGGGCCATGCAATTTTTATGCTATCATAAAAATAAACTACAGCACTATGCCGATATAATTATGCAGAATACTAAAACCATGCTAAAAACGTCCATGCTTGGACAGCTACCCTGTTTGGTGAAATACTCGTCAAAGCAAACGCTTTGGATGAATATAATGTATCAATAAAAGCCTGTGTCATATCAAAGTATCTGAAGAAAGTTGTAGTTAAAACGAATGCAGTTTGTAATTAACTGACAAATATTCCTACACATGCATTTCACACACAAAAAAAATGATTTTGTGAACATACTAAAAATGCATATTTCGCTAGCATTCATAAAAAAAGGCTGGAATATCGAAGCGGAGATTGTACTAGAAATTGCTGAGATGTATAAAAAGAAGCCATTCAGCTAAATGCATATGTCGTCGCAAACTTTTATATATTATTTCCTTAGTGAACATTTTACTTGGAGTTTCTTCGACATTTTCGATGGCATCTGAAGATAAAATTAGTCGGGACTTACTAATTACATATTTCAAAATACAAATGTCTATAAGAAGCCATTTACTTTCATAATTGCATATATACGTACTGATAGTAATAAACTTCGTAATAAACAAACATATACTTTATAACGCATAATGCTAACACAAACACACAGACAATTTACAAAACGACCAATTTTATCATATAAAAGCAAACAAGGGCGGTATGGATATAACGAAAAGCAAACGACCATGACAACAGATACAAATAACACTGCTGAACATGTAAAGAAAATAGTGTAACCTTGCAGACAAAGTTTTACTGAATTTACAAAGAACACAATTAAAATCTTATATTTAAAAGCGTAAGGACTTTATTATAACTTTGTATACATTACATACAAAGGTGTGATTAATCATTTATACTGCATGAAAATTTATCTTATACCCTGTCGGGTGAAACACAATATAGGGAGCGTTTAGAATATCGCATTGTTATACATGGTTTTCAAAAATTTCCTAACCCTTAAGTGCAATTTAACATTTACACTTCATAACACTAAATATGAAGAAGTTCTGTGCCAAATTTTATTGATCTAGCTCAAATAGTTTTCAAGCAGTGGCAAAAAACGCATCTAGAAAAAGTCATTTTTGAAGCGTTATGTTGTTGCACTTAGAATTTTCCATATTTTTCAAATAAAATAATGGTATGATATTATATATTTCTATGTAAATGTGTGTTATCAGCATAAAGACAATTTTTTAAGGATTATTTTGGTGTTTGATTTAGCATGATCGGATGAAAATTGTTGAAGCTGTCGAGAAAAATGTGAAATGGGTATGATGTTATGCAGTTTTTCACGGAAATTCCTTCCTTTTGTTATAATGATTAATTGCAATGTTAACATTATTTTTTCTTTAATATTTTGGTCCAGAATCATTTCTCTGTTGTAATAGTACTTAAAGAAAAAAAAATCAAAATCATGTATTTCTGAAATTTATTTGTATGAATTTTTAAAATTGAAAATTAGGTTTTTATGAAAATATGTAGAGTCCGTAACCAATTGTATTTTATAGATTTGTAAGATATTATGAGAGTCTTTATTGATTTTTTCTTATCAAATTTAACTGTTGACATTAAATTTTTATGCTATTTCCTCTATTGTTAACTACATTTTTGCTGTAGCACCACTAATATGGTTACGGACACTACAAAAACACTGTAGTGTCCGTAACCTGTCTTTCAATGGTGTAAATAAACGTTTTTTAAAATTTTGTTTATAGCTATTCTTATGAAAGTAATAACTGATTTCACAAGTTAATTAATCAACTTTATTTTTCATCAACTCGTTGATGTTGCAACCACATTAGAAAACCCTTATTGCGGCATCTTTATATACAGCATCATTTTCTGTTGCTGCAACATGAAATTGAAAGATGTAATAGCAAACATTGAAGCGATGAGAGATAAAGGATCACTACTTTTTTTTCAATTTGGAAGGTTCACTGATGACAAATTTAATAAAGTCTATTAATAATTTCACTACAAAAGGTAAATTTTGTCTATTTAATAATGCTACTTGAAACTGTAGTGTCCGTAACCAGAGCTGAAAAAATTAAAACTTGCATCTTTTTACAGAAAAATGAAAAATTATTATTTCAAAGTTTATTAATATTGAGAAAAAAACAAATATATGTATTTGTTGACATATATTTTCAGATATAAAAATATAGATACAGTTCAAAAGTGCTAAAAATCATGTTTATCATCTAAATTGCACAGATTTATATTAAAAATGTAAAGACGTGATAATGATAATTAACAGTTATTAACTTAGACAAATTTCTTCAAGAGCATCATTGTTAAGATAATTCAAGTTCATGTAGCTTACAATAATGTGTCTTTTCAAAATGTTTCAGAGGGGCAGTGTTATCTGGTTACGGACACTACAGAAATTAAAACAATGTAAAAAAACATCCAGTATTACTGAAATTTCTGTTTAAATTATTATACATCTTACAGTTCAAGTGAATAAATCTTTACAAGTATTTATGATTAAAAATAATATCTAAAAACTTGCAAATGAAAGCAAAATCTCTTCAAGAAGTACTAAGTACAAACCATGTGATGACCTGTACATGTATATTCATTTAGATGAGATTTTATATTTATTTGATGGGCATATAGTGTTGCTGCTCTATGTATGTACGTCCGTCAGTGCGTTCAAAGTCTTGTGTGTCCAGCTCCTCCCGCAATTAGATTGCTCTGCTTCAAACTTTCATAGATGAACAACCTTGATGTGTAGATAACCATAAAAGAAGGAATTTCTCAGTGACTATTTTAACCACAGTTATGATACTATGATATTTTTTATATAGAAATATAGAATATATTTAGAAAAATCTTGTGTGTCCAACTCCTCCCACACTATTAGCCTGATTTGATTCAAACTTTTCACAGATGAACAAGCTCAAGATGTGTATATTACAATAAAGCGACAATTTTTTTCTGTGACTATTTTACTACAGTTATGGCCCTTTGATAATTTCTGTTTAATCATAAGGAATATAGAGAAACATTTTTATGTGTCCAATTCCTCCAACACTAGTAGCCTGATTTGTTTCAGACTTTCACAGATGAACAAGCTTGATGTTCAGATGACCGTAAAGGGAGAAATTCTTTCTGTGACTGTTTTTACTTTAGTTATGGCCCTTTGATAATTTTTGCTATATGGAATATAGTATGATAGGGGAAAATCCTGTCAACGATTCCCAAACTTTTAGCCTGATTTGCTTCAAACTTTAACAGATGAACAAGCTTTATGTGCAGATAAAGGGAAGGAATCTTCTCTGAGTATATTTTTACTGGCGGCAGTTATGATGATTTTTGCTTTCTAGAGAATGGGCAATGGCATGTGTATGTGTGCACATCTGTGTCGTATGGTTATAATATCTAGTTTTATATTGCAATCTAATTGCTTTATAATAAAGTAGAAGTATGTCTGATTTCATTGTGCATTTGTGATTCAGATATAGAGTTTTGATCTGATTAGGCACCTGCAGTGCTGAAACTTAAAAGGCACAAAAATGCTGAATAGGTTAGAAGAGGTTAAATGGCAAGAAAGGCAGAAACTCAATCCAGGCCAATGTGAAAATTAAAAGAAAAATGAGAGAGAAAGAAAGAAGGATTGTAGAATGAGACAGCAACAAGAAGTAGAGAAGAGTAACTCAAAACTAGATTAGTTAAGAAAGCAGAACTAATATCAAAATCACATGATGAAGGAAAAAGAGTGGAAAGAAATCTATGTGTCCGCACAAACAGGATCTGTATTAGGAGATAAGAGACAATGTTGTTGCATTTATAGATGAATCTACTATGACTGATAATAGGGCTACATTTTCAACACCAAGACATCTGAAAATTTGAAAAAAAAGTTACAAAAAGATTATAGATATGTGTACTTTCGTTAGATAATTCATATTGTAGTGTCCATAACCATAAACTTAATTTCCTTTTTCTGGTTAGTGACATTCTTGAGTAAAAAAGTGTAAGTGTTAGTTGTGTGATATGAATACAAAGTATTGATAATAATGTATCACTTAGAGAACTTAATATTGCTTGTTAAGTTACAAGATTTCATGAAAACAGTTTTCAGATTTTGTTGTTCTGTTTTCTTTTTCATTGGTTTTAATTTGGCAAGTTGTATATTTTTGTTTGAAGAATATCAAATTTAAATACACTTTCCATTCAGATATCATTTTAACATTATACCAAATAATCCTGAGTGGATTTAATGTTTTTAACATAATCTAATGCAAAACCATTATTGAGGCTTTTTTGTAGTGTCCGTAACCAATTACTGGTATCCATCAATATTTTGGATTTTTTGAAAATTATTCACTTTCCCTTTTAATCTAAGTCATTTTGTTTCAACAAAGACAGAATTTGTGTTGATTTTTCATTAAGTTTTCATCATTAAAACTGAAATTGAAGATGTCAGATGATTTGAAATACACATGTTTTTTAGCAACAAAGTAATATCCAACAATATGTTTCTTTTTTCAGTATCTGTACCTTTCCCAGTCCTATTTTTACCTTGCATTATGTATTTCCATGTGTTTGTCCTACAAAACAGTAAAAATAGTTCAAGTTTATCATAAATTTGAAGCTTTATTTTACAAAATGTACCACTTGTAGTGTCCGTAACCAGCAAAAATATGCATTTTATCAGCCTTTAAAAATTACATTTCCGATACAAGTACCAGCAAACCACTTAAGTTGCTTATACTTCAAGCACTCTACTATGTAGAAAAATACTTTTTTTGCCAAAATTAAGAACTTATTTTTTCACCTCCAAGTGCAACACTACTGTTCCCTATATTGTGTTTCACCCGTGTATAAAACCAAGTTTTATCTTTTCTACTGTGTAAAAGCAATTGTATGATTAATCTTATGTACTGTATTAAAACCAAATGTATATATAGTATACTCTTTGTAAAACCAAATGTATGATTTATCTTATATATTGTATAAAACCAAGTTTTATCATATGTACAGTATAAATGAAATTTTATGATTTATCATATGTACTGTATAAAAGCAATTGTATGATTTATCATTTGTACTATATAAAAGCAACTTTATGATTTATTCTATGTACTGTTTAAAAGCAATTTATGATTTATCGTATGTACTGTATAAAAGCACTTGTATGATTTATCATATGTACTGTATAAAAGCAACTGTATCATTTATTTTATGTACTGATCAAAACATTTGTATCATTTATTTTATGTACTGTATAAAAACAATTGTATCATTTATTCCATGTACTGTATAAGAACAATTGTATTATTTATTCTATGTACTGTATATAAGCAACTGTATGATTTTTCATATGTACAGTATAAAAGCAACTGTATGATCTATCATATGTACAGTATAAAGCAATTGTATCATTTATTCTATGTACTGATCAAAACATTTGTATCATTTATTCTATGTACTGTATAAAAGCAATTGTATCATTTATTCTATGTACTGTATAAAAACAATTGTATCATTTATTCTATGTACTGTATAAAAGCAATTATATGATTTATCATATGTATAGTATAAAAGCAATTGTAAGATTTATCATATGTACTGTATAAAGGCAATTGTAAGATGTATCATATGTACTGTATAAAAGCAATTGTATGATTTATCATTTGTACTGTATAAAAGCAATTGCATGATTGATCGTATGTACTGTATAAAAACAAAATTGTATGATTTATCATATGTACAGTATAAAAGCAATTGTAAGATTTATCATATGTACTGTATAAAAGCAACTGTATGATTTATCATTTGTACTGTATAAAAGCAACTTTATGATTTATTTTATGTACTGTATAAATAATTGTATGATTTATCGTATGTACTGTATAAAAGCCATTGTATCATTTATCAGATGTACTGTATAAAAGCAATTGTATGATTTATCATTTGTACTGTATAAAAGCAATTGCATGATCGATCGTATGAACTGTATAAAAACAAAATTGTATGATTTATCCTATGTACAGTATAAAAGCAATTGTATGATTTATCATATGTACTGTATAACAAGAAATATCTTTAAAAATGATGGTCGGCGAATTGTAATAAGGAAAGAAGTTTATGAATTTTTCATCTAACATTCATCTTTCATCTGACATTTTTCAAATGGCAAAACTAAACACCGCACTTTAACAATTTAAATGGTTCTCTTTTAATTTTTCGCGAAGGTTTCGTAGGGTTGCAATTTTGTTTCGTTTATCCTTAGACGAATAATTACAGCAGTAGTTTGATGAAAATTCATGAAGCGGTTCATGAGAAGAGGTCATTAAACGTGTTTATATTTTTAGCTAAATTGTTCCCTATCCCCATTTGTAACAAAATAGCAGGAGACCTTACGATATTGTTACACATCGAGTTTACATTTTAGTGGTTAATGCGAAGAAAGGCATATCTAGTTTTAGCTATAATGGTCCCTAATAGGGCCCAAATTCCTATATAAATAAATTTGGAAGAGGACCTTATAATGATGCTCCAGACCAAGTATGACAAAGATCCACCAAGCTGTTCATGAGACGATGTATAAAGGCATTTCTAGTTTTAGCTCTAGCAGCCCCTAAAAGGGGTCAAATGTCCCAGCTGAACAAAGTTGGCTGCGGGCCTAATAAAGATACTACAAATCAAGTTTTATTAGAATACATGAGAAAAAATCAATTCAAGGATTTTTTTATTTATTATTTTTATTTATTTCTAAAATAGGCCAACTGATCCCGCTTTAACAAATAGCATATTCGCTATTCATGAATCTTTGGACAATGACGTCACACCTATAAAAACGTGAAGGTCAAGCAAAACATACAATTGTAATTATTTCAATATTAGTTTGACCGTAGTCATATCACATAGATAAACTGTATGCAGCGTACCTTCATTTCAGTGTAATGATATTCAGTCATTATATAGCATATATATAATAAAACAGATTTCAACTGAGTTCAATATTTGCATACCATACTAAAGAAAAATATTCATGTATAATAAATCAGTTAAATAATTTATAACAAATATATCAAAGCAAACAAGTACTCATTTTAATATGCAATCTGAATACGTCACAAAAGCAAGAAACCTTTTTATATACAGACGACAATTGTAACAAGGAAAATCTTTTAAAAAGCACTTCTCTACATAAAAGACTCTTATCACACCCTTATTCATGTGATACGCAGACCGTATTCAGCTCTTTCTTTAATTTGATATATGTTGGTATTTGAACAGGTTTTTATCATATTTATTAAACTTACTTATCATTTTGAGATAGATCAATATTCTTGCTAAATATACTGAGCCAAAGTTAGCTTTAAAAGTGTGAACAGCGTCGTTTAGGATAAACGCTTTGTCTACATTTCACTCAGCGTAGCACAATCAACAGAGTGAAAGAAATTGACACTCTCGTCCAATCAGGCAGAGTGTTGCATAAATCTTCCATTTCGATAAATTATCTATAATGCGTTATCAAGCAGTTTGATTTGCAAACTGAAGTCACGTGGCATAGGTAACGAAAACGAATTTAGACGGCGTCGCCGAAAAACAATTATATCATTTAAACTATGTACTGTATAAAAACAATTGTGTGATTTATCATATGGACTGTATAAAAGCAATTTTATGAATTATCATACGTGCTGTATAAAAGCAATTATATGATTAATCATGTGTATTGTATAAATGCAACTTTATGATTTATTCTATGTGCTGTTTAAAAGCAGTTGTATGATTTATCGTATGTACTGTATAAAAATGTATGATTAATCATATATACAGTATAAAAGCAATTGTATGACTTATCATATGTAATGTATAAAAGCAATTGTATCATTTATTCTATGTACTGTATAAAAAGAATTGTATGATTTACCGTATGTATTGCATAAAAACAATTATTTGATTTATCGTATGTACTGTATAAAAGCAATTGTATGATTTATCGTATGTACTGTATAAAAGCAACTGTATCATTTATTCCACGTACTGTATAAAAGCAACTGTATCATTTATTCCATGTACTGTATAAAAGCAATTGTATGACTTATTGTATGTACTGTATAAAAGCAATCGTACGTTTTATCGTATGACTTATCGTATGTACTGAATAAAAGCAATTTTATGACTTATTGTATGTACTGTATAAAAGCAATTTTACGACCTATCGTATGTACTGTACTGTATAAAAGCAACTTTATGACTTATCGTATATACAGTATAAAAGCAATTTTATGATTTATCTTGTCTCAGTATTAAAACAATTGTATCATTTATCTTGTCTCAGTATAAAAGCAATTGTATCATTTATCAAATTTCATAATTTTAACAAAGGAAGAAGTTCGTTATTAATTTATTTGTGTCGAATATCTCTAAGTTTTGCATTTCAACTAAAGATGAAATTTAGGAATAATTCAGACAAAAAGCAGATTGAATGAATTTAGCTCGGGTGTGGACAAAAGTTTATTCCCATACAGAACATAGATAAACAGCACTTTATATGTACGTTTGCGTAATTTTGTACAAACGCACATATCGAGGGTTCAACGTAATAAGGGCGTATCTACATATGATTATTATATGTAGATACGCCCTTATTCCGTTGAACTCTCGATATGCAGTTTTGGCGATTCCCAGTTTTCAAACCTTTTCCTTTATTTTGGAATGATTTTTGAAAGAGTTTAGAGACTTTATTAATTCATTCCATAAGGCTATCATCCCACCATGGCATAACAAGCATACACACATATAAAACAAACAGTGAAAACATACATACAATTACGCACATTTGAGATATGTCTATGCACTCTTACTACAATGTTGGAAAAGAAATTTACAATAAAGGAGGAATATATGCAGAATTATGGATATGCAGATGTATATTTTTACATCACACATCGAGCATCTAAGCTTGTTTTGTAGAATTTTAGTATGCAGACGACCTCGAGGGGTGAATACAAAAGAAACCTAAGTGTTTCCTTATTCATATGCACTTAGACCTCTTTCGCTTTCATCCTTGATGTGTAATGTTACCCAGCAGATTTCCTGAAAAATTGTAATTATTATCGCAAAATTGAGGTCGTCGTAACTGCTTTCAAATAAGTTAATCATTCTACCTTCAGGTGGTAACACTTCCACAGGTGGACATTCTTCGTTACACAGCCCTTTGTGATCTATCTCGCACTGATGTGTAAAGGGATTGAACCGTTCGTTCTTAGCACAACATTTTGGTACTGGTGAAGGCAAGGTGCAGTCCCAGTAGGCGCGGCAGGATATGTGGTACGGTCTGTACCGGCCTCTATCAAATTCACAGACATCTGTAGAAAAGGCACACAATCTCATTAGTACCGGCGGTTTTAACACTTGTTCAGCAAGACATGGGACTTTGAGCTTAAATGCTTAATTTTTACATGTATTAATTAAATGTTTTTATTGCATTTAAGTATCTGAATAATGGTTTTGAACAAACTTGATCACCAGGAACGATTAAAACGAACATTGTTGGGATTTGAAGATGTTTCACAATTAAGGTACGTATATTTTACCAAAGAGCTATAAAAATAAATAGATTGGCAACTTGAAAGGCATATAGAGCAAATCTCGCCAACCTCCCGTGACAAAAAAAAACGAGATCTCGTTTACCGGAAGTGGCGCTTTCTCCACGCGCCATTTTGTATGCGAAAGCAATTATTCATCGGTAAAATAATTATCACCGTATGACCATGCTTCTTTCGATGGCAAAAAAAACTCCGTGTACTTCGTGTCTTAAGACCATTTCACATTAAACTAATTTTGTTTTAGAAGCTAACATGTATTTTAAATGTAGTTTTAAAGGTACAAATTGCAACTCCACGCTCGCCGATGTTTGTTTTTAGTAAGATAACGCCGAATCACGCTCTGACACGAGCTCACGCGAGATTACAGCCAGTTGCCATTCTGTGTATTTTATACTTCTTTGATTTTACCTGTTAAAGTTATGATTATTCTCAAATTTGATGTACTATTTAAAATAAAAGAATCGATACTGGTTTCCCAGTAGTTTTCGGACCCAAGTAGTTTTCCGGACCTTTTACATTTCGTGCTGTATAGACTTTATTCCGTCGTAAAGCATCTGGGTAACAATATTATTTCATCTGGACCGTTGTTGCCTTTACATAGCAGCGAAACCTAGCATTACCAACTTATTTATCATTTGAATATCGCGGTTGTTTAAACTTACTTCGATGTAATTGTTTACACAAGCGATTGTCAACTGCAGGGGAATTCCAGTTACAGTGCGCATGCGCAGAAATTGAGGCTCCTTGAAGGTGAACATCAGTCAATTGATGTTCCCATTTGCAGGCGATACAGTAAAAACATTCAGATATTATTAAAATGAAACAAAGAAAGTCAGAAAAATAGGCTTATTCACTATACTACGGCATTAAATCATCGATTAAAACAGGAACCAAAACAGACGGGTATTTACTTACGATACCGTAGCTCAATCAGATGTTTAGCAGCAGTGCCCGAGTGGTCAGGACGTTAGACTACCAATTTTGAGACCGTTCTTGTTCTTTTTTTAAGCTGTTAACTATATCAAAAGTTCTTAATTTCTTTTTTTTTTTTTTTGTAATATTACCAGTCCGCTCAATATTTTCCGTCAATTTTAGCGTGGCGTTGCAAACGTCATTCAAACGTAATTAAACGTAATTGTAATGAGCGTATGACAAATCTAGTATTTGTTTAATTCTTAAAATATACTTTTCAAATCATCATCACGCCGTAGAATTATGTTTTAATTTTGAATATTTATAATGAAATCGGAAATGTTTGCTTTTACAGAAAGGTTACAACTGTTACAATGAAAGGTCCGGAAAAGTACTCGGAATAACTGGGATATTAATAGAATTGATTGCCCAATTTGAGGCCTCGTCTACATTTGTGTTAATGAACGCAAGTGTAATACGACTTCTGCATGGTGTTTAAGAAGAACCTAGCTTTATTCTGTGAACATTTCATGTTTCTACTATGTTTTGTTTGAAAGTTGCTGGCAAAACATAGCGATTTAGGTCCGGAAACTTTTGGGAAACCAGTATGCTATAACAGAATAGTTTACACACATAACAACAATCGACAACTCCCGTTTGATTGAGTATACTCCGAATACGATTTTTTTGACAATAAATGATAAGATGAAAATAGCTTATACGACTGACATGCATTGTGTCAACTAAATAGTTTGATAATAATACTGAATAGGAAAAGTCTTAATACAGCTCAGTCTGTTGTGACTGGCTTTGCAGTGGATAAATTACGTACCACATTCAGACTGGGCTGGGAACACACATTGTAGTATGTTCAAGCTCCACAGAAGACCATATGCACAGTCCTGCACTACAGGAATACCGTCTATACTGTCACACTGGACAAACATCGTGCAGTCTCCTGGATACATCGCATAACCTATACCATTATCCCATTTACATTCCGTAGAGCAGTTCAGAGGGGT
Source organism: Mercenaria mercenaria (assembly GCF_021730395.1). Classification (NCBI taxonomy): domain Eukaryota; kingdom Metazoa; phylum Mollusca; class Bivalvia; order Venerida; family Veneridae; genus Mercenaria; species Mercenaria mercenaria. The sequence continues at coordinate 24,233,335 of NC_069365.1, read as the reverse complement.
TGCTGAAAGAAAATGACTGAAACGTGAAATATACAATCCGCACGCACATTGATTCACAATCCATTAGTATATAGTTCCACAATCAACTGGCAAGTAGGTATACATGGTCCGCTCTAATATTTCTACTGTTTATATATATATTAAAAGCTCCGACCTTTTTCCCGGTTTTGGTGACTGATGGAAAATTAATGAACGATTGCCAAACTTTAGTTCATATCTTAGATCTTGACAATATTACTAAATCGTTTTAAAATAGAACAAGAAAATAGAAAAGACCGGTAAAACCTATGAATGCTCCCCGAAATTTGCATATTAAAAGAACAAAAGTGGAATTTACTGACTGGGCAGATATAATTTTCTGTTGAATAATCAAATCAAAGGCCTGAATGGCCTGAGTCGGCTAATGATTGATGTACTGACAGTATAGTCTACCAGTTTCAGTTTGTTTTTAGTTTTTTTCTTAAAATTTCATAACACAGCTCGATATTTACCCAAATTATTATATCCGGATACGATTACACTTTTCTCCAGTTTGAACAATATATTTTACAAATTGTGATGGTACGAAGACATTTAGCAGCAATTGGCAGTATCTGACATTGAAGTTTACGGTTAAATTACCTCTTATTTAAATCTTTTCATAAAAAAGTTGTTTCGTTCCGTGAAAGCAGCCAAACATAGACGACCTACTTTCGATTTCAAAAACTACAAGAAAATACAATTTAATGTTTCGCCGATTTGTTTATTTCTCGAAAAATAAGAATTAAAATCATTTTTAATATCAGCAGTAACTAAACAAACCAGTAAGAGCTTCTTCTTCCGATAATTTATCCGTTTACTGACTGCAAAATTCAACCCACGCAAAGTTTATAGAAATCATACGATGCGTGTTTACGTTCAATGTGGGAGAATTAAGGCTGATCGGCTATGCTACCTAACGCATCCAGACGATTCAGATTTTGTTTTTAAAAAAGCATTGTGTGCGTTTCTGTAATTTTATATACGTTTTATACGCTTAGAAATTATTAGACATGAGTATTTGCATTATTTCTATACGTAATTTACGCTAATACGCATCTTATCTGGAGCCCTGTGGAACTATTTTTTGTCTTTCGCTGGATGTTACCCAAGCTTTGTAAGCCTGCGCAATTCTTAAAATGCACATTTATGCTTAATGAGTTACATTCGAGTATTGCACAATTACAAGTCATAAATATGACAGATTACATCGTATATTGGTCATAGCAAAGGGAATTGACACAACTTAACTTCATTCATGCAGTGAACTGTTTTAAGTTTGAGAAATCTAATGGAACTACATCCCTTCACTGTGTTATTTGGTCCATTTAGAGAATCGTTGGATAGCAAGGACTCGTCAAAAGGCTTTCAGCCTTTAGCCGACTCAATCAAAAAATAATTCCAACGGATAAAGAAGAATATATGCCCACCTCCTCTTGAGAGTGAAACATCCGGTGTGTTTTTTGCTGAATGCTGAGAAATATTCAATGAATTTTAGCCAGTGATGGTACTACAGTATACTACTGTTGAATAATCAAAGGGCAATAAGTCAGTGAACAAGAGCTGTCACTAATGGTGACAAATGCGCCCGCAGCGCCTTGACCTTTGACCTGGTGACCCCAAATCAGTAGGGGTCGTGTACTCAATAAGTACTACCAGCAGGTGAAATTTGAATGTCCTGGGTGCAGTGGTTCGCGAGTAAAGTGCCTTCATGCAAAAAGTTAACGTTGTGACGAACGAACGAACGAACTAACGGACAGTTTAAAACTAACATGCCTCCCTTCGGGGGCATAAAAATTATCCGACCGAAACACGGAGATAATATGCGCATCTCCTCTTTATGGAATGCCGATTGGGACATGCAAAATTGCATGCTATTTGCTAATTGATGATTTGCTATTTGTCAATTGCTAATTTGCTTATTGCTAATTTGGTTATTGCCAATTGCTTATTTGCTTATTGCTTATTGCTAACTGCTGATTTGCTATTTGCCAATTGCTAATTTGCTTATTGCCAATTGCTAATTGCTGATTTGCTTATTGCTAATTGCTAATTTGCTTATGCCTGATCACAACTAAATCAAATGTAAGCCTGCGCTGGTGTAACACAAGTAGTCCAAATATAAATAGTGCTAATCTTTTTTCCTTCCCTAGTGCCTTTCCTCAACAGCAACGTGTTTACTTTTACTTTACCGCGTTTCAGTATTATCACTTTGCATTCTATCGAAATCGGCATGTTCCTGTTGCACGTTGGTCAAATGAGCAACCAGTATCAATGATAAAAAGTCAGTCAGTCAGTATTTATGACGACTTCAGTGATTTGGCACGTCAAAATAGTGCAAGTTCAGGGCCAGACCTTCTACTTATATCTCTTAACCACTACATTGGCATGCTCATGTGATGTTCAGCATGTGCTATTTTTGTTGCACTAATTATTTGAACGGATACATGTGCTACTGCCAAACTTAAAACAAACGGTTAAAATAGTGTCATATGTCTGGTTTGATTTACATATTGCCATAAAGCATTGTTACACATTTACTATGATAATGAATTGGCTGTCACAAATTTACAAAATCTTTCTGACCCTATTAACCTTACCAGGTTATGCCATACAATATAATTATATTAAATGATATTTGATGGTTAATTGACGCTTAATTTCTAATTTGTCTTAATTTACACTTTTTTTACTAGTTGAACAAGATATTAGGTATTTCCTGGAGTGTACATATATATCATATAATGCACCTAACGACATACTAATATATGCTAGGAAGTAAGGTCCAATGATTTACACTTGGCGGGCCTGAAGTGGTTATTAGCGCGAATTAACCTACACAAAAAAGAACTGTTAATGCAAGTGGTCTCTAAGTCTTAACAGACGTGTTTGTCTGAAACTAAAACGTAGCTGATGTGGTTATTAGCGCGACCGACTTAACATATATTGCATGAGGGCGTTCCTTAACAAAACAAAAAAAGAACTGAAAAGGTGGCCTGTTAATGCAAGTGGTATCTAAACAGACGTGGTTTCTTTGTCTGAAACTTGAATTTGGCCGATACTGCCATCGAATAAATAGCGCTTGAGGGACCAAATGAGCTCTGTATGTCTAATGTATTGTTCAACGCTGTTTCAGAAAGCTAGAAATAACATCTTATCTCCTTAATATATTTGAAATTAGTATTGATTTTAGTGATACAATTACTTTAATACAATATTGAAACGTCACAAATTTATGAATACGATCGTACAAACTAATGCATACAAGATTTGATATACATGTATTGAGGTTCGAGATAACTGTATATTATCAGCATAACCATTTCTAATAATCTGAAGACTGACGACAAAAAAAAAAAACAACAAAAAACTAAAAAAGAGATATGAGCCGCACCATGAGAAAACCAACATAGTGTATTTTGACCAGCATGGATCCAGATCAGCCTGCGCATCCACGCAGTCTGGTCAGGATCCATGCTGTTCGCTAACGGTTTCTCTAATTGCAATAGGCATTGAAAGCGAAAAGCATGGATCCTGACCAGACTGCGCGGATGCGCAGTCTGGTCTGGATCCATGCTTGTCGCAAACGCACTGTGTTGGTTTTCTCATGGCACGGCTCATATATTTGTCAAACAAAGCTGATGATAAAATACATACTAGGACAGTCGAGGACTTTGCATACTATGACATCTTTTCCTTGACCTTTACAATTATTGGCTGGTCTTCCGAGTGCATTCTCCTGGCAAGTTCGGGTTCTCTCCTGCTGACCAGGACCACATTCTTCTGAGCATTTCGTCCATTTCGTCCACATTGACCATTCTATTTATAATAATACACTGGTTATATCTTTACATCAATAGATTTCAATGTAGTCGAAAATGTAAAAAGTTAACTTGTAATTAACAATATTACGAATATGCTATTTGTAGCCTTGTTTAGCTTCAATTTGTAAAATAGTTCTGTATTATATTTGTATGTACATGTCCTTACAGTCGTCGTATCAATACTCCGTAGTACGTTGTATCGCATCGATACTCTGTTATAGTGGACGCAACTTGACCCCGATGGTTGACCTTTGTATTATAATACATAATGAGGCACAACCTATTATTGAAAAGGAGTGTACGTAAAACACGAGCTGCACGAGAAAAAGGAAATATAAATTTATGTAAATATAAATTAGTGTATTGGAAAGCTTTAACTGATCAAATGTAAGTATATACTTTGATACTGCACTGTATATAAACTAATACCATATAAATGTATACGGCTACCCTAAGCACCCTTGATTTCTAAAATGAAATAATCGATATGAATAATCAGCCTAAGGTCAACCATCGCGGTCAAGTTGCGACTACTATATCCGTTTTAAAGTTTTGTACTCCATGTTGATATTATCGTGTCGTCCTATGTCTAGCCGTGCTGTAAAAGTGGATACATCTTTTATTGGTCAGCTATGCTTTCTCTACTTATAACTTTTTGGCGCGAACTAAAACTTGCACGATCCTCTATGCATCATTTTTGAGAATCGGTTCATACACACATGTTCCTCCTAGATATTTTATAGACCTAACAGTAAACTTTTCTTTTCTTTTTTTAACTGTCATAACCTTTGGACAACTAACCTATATTTATTTATGTGTATTAGTCATAGTCGCATCTGGTAAGGTATTATTTTTGTGATTGTTCATTTCGTAATAACCACGGCAGATGTATTGTTTTATGAACCGCTGTTGCTATTGTTGTATTACACTTAGTATTGTTTCATCTTTTTGGATGAACTGTTTTATGTTTTCAGGTTTTCTTCGTACGTACTTTACTGGTACTGTGTCCAGTAAATGGAATAACTATAAGATGGTTGAGTTTAACTTCGTTAATCCCTTCAACATATTCATGAGCATATTTGTATTAAATTTAAGACATTATTGCTTAACAAACAAAGATTTATGGATTAAGTGGTCGAAGATTTTTACTTTAAGAATATGAAACGGAGAGCAGTGGGTCGTTAGGTAAAATACTTACCGGGCTCAAAACAAGGCGGGAAATCGAAACACTCTACCCTTTCAACAGCGTCTCCACGACATGGTAATCCGCCGTTTGAAGGTGGTGGATTCTCACAGAATCTCTGTCGAATCTTGTAACCATAGGCATAAGCTGCACCTTAAAACACAGGAAATTAACTGGTGTTAAGGTAGTTCAGCACGTTTATTAACCTTAAGTGCCAGCATGATGTCAGTTACCAGAAAAACATTCCGGGAAGTTAGCAAATGTATATATCCTGTACATTAAATGTTAAACAGTCCCCACTACTGTTTTTCGTATTAGAAGAAATGGGGTTTGATGTAAAGTGATCCGAAATAGTAACAAAATAAACAATAGTGTATGGAATCCAATCGTTTTTGGGGATTTGTGAAAAATTAAGGAGACCGACCAATGTATATTTTAAATTGAAAATAGGAAAATCTGTAACTACGAAAAGTGTCATTAAACTCTGTATTGTGGAACTTTTTCTATACGCGAACATGCCATCAAAAGGGCAATATTTCCTCAGGAGCACATTATGAAAATTGTCTGAAGGATCAATAATTTAAAACCGGTCTAACAGAACAAATCAAGTACACGGCCCTACCTTTTTTACTAAATGAATTTTCTTCCGATGCAATGATGCACCAAGAATTGTAACTTAAAGAAATTCTTAATTGTTGAACAATATTTATATCAAACGTGCAGAACTACCTTTGTGAACATACATGAATATTGTTACCAAACTTATTGCACACTGTTCAGTTTGCCAAACATCAGAAAATAAAACTCAACATCATCGCACAGGTCTACGAACATGAATGTTATAGAAACTATTGGCCGTTTGAACGGCATATTTAACTTACAATTTCACTGAACTCTCAGTCGACAGATATTACCAAACACCACTCATACCAAAAGTATTGAATTATTTTAGATTATATTCAAATATTCAGTTAGTTAGGGGAAATATAATTTCAAATTTGCTTTCACTCAAAATTTTCAAGACAATACCGGATTGAACATGTTCAATTTACCTCTTGAGCAGTCGGCCAAACATTTGCCAAACAAGGTCCATTCCGTCCAACCGCCATTGACTGGACAAACAATGTTCGTGTTACACTGCACTCTCTCCTCATTGTACCCCTGGCAACCCATACCAGGACCTTGTGGCGGCGGGTTATTACAGTACCGGACCCGGAACTATATATCAGACAGATTCATAACTTAGTATTTTACAGCTGTCATGGTTACATTTTCAAACACATAAATATTTAAATGTATTGAAACACAAGGGGCTAGCAACAGCAAAACACTCCCATGAAAAGGATTATAATTATATATCATAGGCGTAGGAGCAGGGGGGACCAGCGGGGGCCAGGCCCCCCCAAAGCTAGGAGAGGGGTGGGGGCCAAACTATAGATTGACCCTCCCAATATTTTGGAAAAGAGATATAACTTGCAGTCTAATATAACATTTACTTAGCATCATATAATTCTTTTCAACCTGATTTCTGATTTGCATTTGGTCTTCCCTTGTATTCTGACTTGCTCTTTCCGTAGTGTCAGCACTGAAATCTGTACGCGCCACGCCAAGGATTGTTTGATTACATTTTATAAAAATAATATATCATTGAGCGCAATCACTACAGTTCCAGTTTGAGCATCTGCAAAATCTATGTAACTATTAAGCCTGTTTACGCATGTAAACGTTATGTATTTTTTTGTTTTTCATTGTCCATTAAAGGGAAATGATATCTCCACAACTTTATATCACAATTAGACAAATGCAGCGCTAATTGATTGTATGTCCAGGGCTTCAACAGAGGAATGTAAAAAAAAAAAATGGCACACTTAATTAGAACAATACATATTATGACTGAGTTCAGTGCCTAGTCATATGTGTATTATCAGAATAACTCAATGATTGCTAAAACATAGAGGCTTGAGGGGGCCCCTGTACAAGGCTTTGAGGCTTTGTCATGTATAATGCACCGGGGATACCTTGCTGCACCTACCCACCCCCCCACCCCTCGGTCGAAAAGGTCTGCCCCCCCCCCCCCCCAAAGTTAAACTCGCTCCTACGCCCATGTATATAGACAAGTAGGTGACGGAACCTAGTGACGGAACCTAATTCATGTTATTTTTAATTTTCAGCACCAGCTTATCATTGCAAACAACACTGAACTTGACAGTAATTATTTGAGAAAAACAAGTATTTAAAAAATGACACTAAATCTTCAATAGAAGGAAAACCATTCTTACCTGATATCCAACTCCACAAGAAGAAGAGCAACCAGACCAGCGGCCCCACAAGGACCAGGCACCTTTCTGGTAGCAGGATCTACCTGTATCACATTCTTCCGTTTCCACTTCCCCGCCAGCACAATACATTCCACCATACTGTGGAGCCGGACTGTTGCAGTAACGTAGTCTAAAGGATGGCGTACAGTATGTCGTTTTATCAATATAGATACATGTAATTACATGTAAAACAAAGAAGATGACTTTTAAAAGTATTGCATTCATTATAGACTACCTTATAGAGATGTATGTTTGTTTCAGTGTACGTTCTGAACAGTACGCCACTCGTGAAAACGTGAAATATAAAGTCTGGTGTTCAAGAGTGAAAGATAAGTTGATTTGACATATAAATCTGGTATACACGAGTGAAAAATAGATTCATCTTGAATTTAAAACAAAGAATTTTATTTTTTTAATAATTTACACAAAACTGTACTAGTTTCGTCTGCGTAATGTAACGCGCGACAGCATGATATTATAATGTATATGTAAGAGAAAGTTAACAATTTTACGGGATTCATATATGTTAATGTTACCTGCATTGTGTTATTTTCGTGTGTATTACGCACATCATTGCTTTTGATGGACTTAATAAGATTTTTAATGATATAGTTCTGTGAATATACCAGATATATTTCACTCCCATAAATATTTCAATAATCCAATGAAATTCATAATTAATATTAAATATTTGAACGTATAAATGAAAGAGATTGAAAAAGAGAAATGAAATTCCAAAATATTTAGATGATTGAACCTATGTGCCACATTTAGCTAAAATAAAATGTAATTTACCTTTTGCGTTTACCGATTCCACAGTCAGCATCACATGCCTCCCAATTTGCCCAAGCGCCCCAGTTGCCGTCTACAGGACATGCAACATCATTTTGACATTGACGACGTTCTTGTGGAATACCGAGACAATCCATTCCTCCAAACTGTGGTTTTGGATTAGTGCATGTACGTACCCTTCTTTGGTAACCATATCCACATTTAGCGTCACAAATATCCCAGTTAGACCATGGACTCCAGTTGCCGTCAATATGACAAGGTATTCCAGAGTCACACTGCCTTTTCTCTTTTGCAATCCCAAAACATAGTTTGCCACCAAAAAGTGGTGGTGGATCAGAACATGTTCGAACTCGAAGCTGATAACCTTTTCCGCATTTTGCATCACAAGCCTTCCAAGCCGACCAATGCGCCCAGTTGCCATCCACAGGGCATTTGGGCCCTTCATTGCAAGTCTTCACCTCTTCAGGCACTCCAACACAGAGCTTTCCACCAAGTGATGGGCGCGGGTTGCTACATGTTCTGAATCTATAATGAAATCCGGTTCCACAACTAACAGAACACATGTCCCATTTAGACCATGGCGACCAGTTACCGTCGACAGCACAAGGAACTTTGTTTTCGCAATCAACAATTTCTAACTGTGGTCCACTACATGGTTTACCGCCAGAGCTAGGCCTTGGATTTGTACACTGTCTCCAACGTTCTCTAATTCCAACACCACAAGTAGCATCACAGTTTGTCCACATTGACCAACTCGTCCAAGATCCATCTACAGCACATGGTACTTCAGCTTTACACTTTAACATTTCAACTGATGATCCTGGACATTCCATTCCTCCAAACATCGGTGGAGGATTGTCACACAAGCGAACTCGTTCTTGAACACCCACACCGCAGCTTGCAGAACACATCGAAAACTCACTCCACATTCCCCAGTTGCCATTTACAGCACATGCATAACCTGTATCGCACTGACGAAGTTCTTCTGCAAACCCTTTGCACTTTGCACCACCATAAGCAGGTACAGGATTAGCACATTGTCGTGTCCTCCGTTGCATTCCTGTACCACAGGTTCTTGAACATCCCCCCCAAGGTGACCACAGTGTCCACTGGCCATCTACTGGACAATGTATACCACTGTTACAATCTGCGATTTCTGTTTTTGGACCTTTACACGGCATACCGCCATACTGAGGAGGTGGTGCATTGCATTCTCTAATTCTTTCTTTTACACCAATACCGCATTGCACTGAACATACACTCCATTTGTACCACGCTGACCACTGTCCATCAACTGGGCATGGGACACCACTGTCACATTTAACCATTTCTTGGTCAGGACCTTTACAGACCAACCCGCCATACAATGGAGCAGGATTTGTACACTCTCTATATCGTGTTTTAGTTCCCATTGCACAGCTTGCCGAGCATGCCGTCCACTTTGACCAAAAACTCCATCCCCCGTGAACAGCACAATTTCTCAGGGTGTCACATTTTTTTTCTTCTATGTTAATACCACTACAATCGCGTCCTCCGTACTGAGGAGGGGGTGAATTGCATTCTCTTTTTCTTGAATGGACACCGACACCACACTTGACATTACACGCTGTCCACTTCATCCACATGCCCCATTGTCCATCAATTGCACATGGTTTATGCGTATCACAGTCTATAAGCTCACTTTCAAGTCCATAGCATAAATCCCCTCCAAATTTTGGTGGAGGGTTATTACACTCTCTGTATCTTTCCTGAAAACCTATTCCACACTTGCCAGTACACGGAGTATAGTGTGACCACGATGACCACCCACCATGTATTGGACATGATATTTTGGTATCGCAAGTTCCAATTTCATAAGCTGGTCCGACACATGGTAGTCCTCCATATTGTGGTATAGGATTGTTACAATCTCTATGCCTTTCCACTTCTCCACTACCGCATGTTACGCTGCATTTGGACCATGGATACCAGCCTCCCCAATTTCCATTTACTGCGCATGGCACACCAGTTTTACAACTGATAGTCTCCTCCGCCGGCCCTTTACAATCTACACCACCATACTGTGGCGGCGGGTCATTGCATACACGTGAACGTATTTGTGTCCCCATGTTGCACGTTGCTGAACATGCTGAAAACGTTCCCCACAGTGACCATTGTCCATCAATAGCGCATGGTTTTGGTGCATTACATATTTCTATTTCTTCCGCAAAACCTTTACATGGTGTGCCGCCATACTGTGCAGGTGGATTGTCGCATTTCCGGATTCTTCTTCGTTCACCCGAACCACAGTACGCCGAGCAGCTTGACCATGCCATCCACAGACCCCAGTTACCGTTTATAGGGCAATGTTTTTTAGTATCACAATCGCGCATCTCCTCCGATAGTCCGATACAATCTAATCCACCATAAAGTGGAGCGGGATTGTTACATATTCTATTTCTTATTTTCTTTCCTATACCACAATCCGCCATACATACCGACCATGGTGACCAAAATGACCATGAACCATGTACAGGACAAGACACTCCAGTAACACATTTTTCAGTCTCTTCATGAATTCCCATACAAGGTGCCCCACCGAACTGTGCTGGTGGATTGTCACAAAATCTTTCCCTTTTCCTTACACCAACGCCACAAGTTTCAGAACATCCACTCCACAGTGTCCACAAGGTCCAATGACCGTCAATCGCACACGGTATACCTGCAAAATAACTATTTCATTTAGGCACCCGTGCGTTTTATGCACATTCAATCATAATCATTTAAAACAATCATAAGAAGTCCAAATTTTTATCAACCTTAATGTTTGGTGTGATTTAGGAGCATCATCTACTGTAACTTCTTTTTAAAAAATCAACTTATATTTGCATGTCTTACAAAGGGAAAATTTTCTTCTTAAACCAATGAGAATAAGAAGGAATAGAAACACACTAGCTTCTTATAGTGTGACTTGCTCAACTTGGTTTAAAGAAGGAAGATTTTTTTTTTGAGGGGGGGGGGGGGTAGGGGTTTAACGTCGCACCGCCGCAGTATAGGTCACAATTAGGGCGACTTTCCACCTTTGATGGTGGAGGAAGACCGCAGGTGCCCCTCCGTGCATAATTTCATCACGAGCGGGCACCTTGGTAGAACCACCGACCATCCGTAAGCCAACTAGATTCAAAGAAGGAATATTTATGAACAATATACAGACATCACTGAAAACATTATTTGATACGGGTGGCACGTGATAGTGGATCATACATTTTGCCCTGCTTTGCTTTATTTATATCAAACTTAGTCAGACATCATTGCATGCATTGATAGGAACGTTTGATATTGGTATACCCTATGCTGACATTGGTGAATAACTTGAATATCTTTAATATTTTTAAAAAAGCAATATAAACATTTTTTGTGCATCAACACTACGTTGGGGGTACGTTTAGAATTATACCAAATGACCAGCGTATACTAGGGTATTCGAAAAGAATTTCTAATTGTGTCGTTGCTTGATATCCCCGTAGAACTTGAAACTAATCAATATATACCTGTATAGCGCTATCCAATACCTACACAATGATGTATTTATGTGCCCATAAATCTAATTGAATGATAAATAATTTTCAATTTGAATTACACGCAGTCGTTGACTACTGTAGTACAACTGCTTGCTAAGATGGAAAAAGAATTTTGATTATGTGCGAGAGTCGATCGACAATGCACCCAAATCAGGAAGGTCAAAGTCTGAATCTGGTGACGAAAATGGAAAATTAGGAAGATTTCTGCCAGGTGGGTGCCTCATTTGTTTAATGATGGTCAAAAGAAAAACAAAGAGTTTAAATAGCTAAATAATTGCTCAAAATATTTAAAAAATATGATGAAAAGAAATTTGAAATTCAGTCACTAGCGATGACCTTTGGGTTTATTATTTTGAACCTGTTAGGAAGGTTAGCAATAAAATCTTGGCCACCAAAACAGCATAAGACCAGTAATTGCTAAACGCGCGTAAAATGTAAAGAATGTTTTGTATGCAATCTTCTTCTTTGGTGAAGGTGTTATGTTGCATTACAGGTGCCAGGCAAAAGCGTTACTGGAAAATACTACAAACATTTGGTATTGAAGAAGTTGAAAAAAATACAACCAGAAACGGTGCCTAGTCGCGAGTTTCAAACATGTCCGACTTCTACATGATAATGCCCCAGCCCATGCGTCTGCCATTGTTACAATTTTGTTTTTGCAAAAATAGAAGGTAACAGTTTTACTACACCCTAAATATTCACCAGACCCTGTTTCCTTGTGACTTCTTCCTTTTTTCGAAATTGTAAACCTTCCTCACTGGACGGAGATGCCGGTCCAGACAGGCGCTTGGATCTGCGGTATACCAGTACCTTACTAGTATACCTAAATCAGCGTACCGTGACACATTCCGGAAGTGGATTCAACGACTGATTTTGTGTGTGCATTTCCAGCCATTGGAAGTACTTTGAGCGCACGAAATAAAAACGTTTGTGATTACTTACATTTTGAAAGTTCCAGATCAAAATAAGCAATTCCTTTTCGAGCACCCCTCGTACATTAACACGATACACATTTAGTTTCCATGATACCTATATAAACACATTTTAAAAACCATTCGTACCTGTAACACAGTCCTGTGTTTCCCTGGCCGGTCCCTTGCATTGTAGACCACCGTACTGTGGTATAGGTGCGGTACATTTCCTGTACCTACTGTGTTTACCGGTACCGCATGTGACACTACACATATCCCAGTCTGTCCATAGTGTCCAGCCACCGTCAATTGGACAAGATACATCTAAATACACAATCAAAATAAAAGCAACAATCATGTATTTGCTCAATGTACATAGAATTGTTTCTTATCTAGAGCCTCTGACACCACACCATAAAGAAAGTATTTACGATCCCTATATATAGTATGATACACTGTATATTAGTATTACAATTGCATTTTCCTTCTGATCTGGTGTCGGTGAATGAATAGAGGGTATTTGTTTGTTATGAGTGAGTATGGAAAATATCTCACTGAGAGGTGAGAAAATTTCAAATATTTTTACGAGCGCGTCTTTTTATTTTATGCTTAATTACGTTGAGATGTGCATTTTTCAACAAATTTTAATCTCAGTGCGGGAAACAGACGCGCGTAAACGGACATGACGTCAGACGTGTTGTGACGTTAGAAAGACGCACACAACATAAAGTTGTTTTATTTTATTTTTTGCTGCATAATGTTATGAAATTCTCATTAAATTAAATAATCTGAATCGAGAAATGTACTATAAAGAACAAAGTATACGTACTACAATTTTCATCCTGTTTTAAGCAAATAATTTAAAATCTATACTGTACAAGTAGATCGGCATTTACAGTGGGTGATATGCAGTGAGTGATATGGATTATATCTCACTGATAATACACAGTATTAAATAAAACTATTGCAACTTCTTTTAAAACATATTAAAAAATCACTTTTTTATATGAAAGAATATGTACTAGACGTATATGTATGTATTTTACACATTTTGTCTTGTTAGATAGCACTTAAATTCAGAAAGTCATGTTACCTGTTTTGCACGGCATTACGTCTGTGTCTGGCCCTTTACACATTAGACCTCCATACAGAGGACTTGGGTTATTGCATACTCTGACCCGTATCTTTTCTCCAGCTCCACAGGTTGATTGACAGGTACTCCAGGGAGACCAGAATGACCACCCGCCATGTATCACACATTTCTTATTAGTATCACACTTCGTTTCCTCCATATTAGAGCCTACACATTTATTTCCTCCATACTGCGGTGGAGGCGAATTACACTCTCGAGTTCTCGCATGAAGCCCTATGCCACATTTTACATTACACGGTCCGTATTCACTCCAAGAACCCCAAAGTCCATCAATAGGGCATGCAATTAAAGTATCACATTTCAGTATTTCCTCTTGAAGTCCAACACAGTCAGGACCACCATATTGTGGCATTGGATTATTGCAGTTTCTGACTCGGGTTTGAGTACCTACACCACACGATACACTACATGGACCTGGTGGAGACCAATTTGACCATCCGCCTGGGACAGGACAATGTATACCAGTGTCACAATCCTCTGACATTACATTAGGACCTTTGCATATTTGGCCACCAAAATTGGGTTTCGGATTATTACATTCTCTTTTTCTTTCTCTTTTGCCAATTCCGCAATTACCGAAACACGGAGCCCATTCATACCATAATGACCATCTTCCGTCTATAGGACAATATTTACCAGTGTCGCAGTGGAGTACATCCAAGGCAGGGCCTTCGCAGTCTAATCCTCCAAATTTTGGAGCAGGGTTCGTGCAACTCCTTGTACGATTTTGTACGCCGATGCCACAGTCGACATTACAGGGCCTAAATTGTGACCACTGTGTCCAAGCGCCATTGATAGGGCACAGTTTTCCCGTATTACATGTTATGTCTTCTGTGTTTCCACCGTAGCATATGCTACCTCCATACTGCGGCCGAGGGTTATCACACAATCTTGTTCTAGTTTTCGTACCGATACCACAATTCACACTGCACTTGCCATAGGAAGTCCATGGACCCCAGTCACCATCTATAGGGCAATGTACACCCGTAACACAATCACCGGTGTCGTCTTGAGGACCTACGCAGAATTTTCCACCATATTCTGGGGGAGGATTTGTACATGTCCTTGTTCTAGCATGTACTCCTATACCACATGATCTGGAACAATGAGTCCACTTTGTCCAAGGCGCCCAGTGTCCATCTACTGGGCAGAAGATGTCTGTATTACATTTCCGTACTTCTTCTGCATTTCCTGGACAAATATCTCCGCCATACTTTGGTGGTGGATCTGTACATGTGCGGATCCTTTGTTGCAGTCCGTCTGCACAGGTAGCAGTGCAGTCACTCCATACTGACCATGGGCTCCAGTTTCCTATGACCGGACAAGGGACTCCAGTATCGCATACAGTACTATCTATCGCCGATCCAAAGCATGGATCGCCACCATACTGAGCAGGTGGATTGTTACAAATACGCAGACGAGACTGTGTTCCAGCCTCACACGTAACATCACACGGCAACCAATCTGACCAAAAACTCCACATTCCATTTATAGGACAAGAAACGCCCGTGTTACATACTTTTTCTTGTAGAGAATCACCTTTACATAATCTGCCGCCATACATTGGTTTAGGATTAGTACAAGACCTTTTTCTTGTTACTACCCCAACGTCACATGTCACGGAACATGAGGTCCAAGCAGTCCATATTTCCCAGTCCCCGTGAACGGGGCAATGAATACCAGTGTCACAAACTGCTTGGTCAGAATCTGATCCAGGGCATGGTTTTCCTCCATACATTGGTATTGGGTTGTCACAAAATCTTGTCCGTTCTTTAATACCACTGCCACAATCAACCGAACATTGTGTAAACGGTGACCATGCTCCCCAATTTCCGTTGATAGGACAGAATATTCCAGTATCACAGATTCGTTCTTCCTTAAATATTCCTTTACATGGGACACCGCCATATTCAGGTACTGGTGAATTACAAAGCCTTGTTCTGTACTGTAAGCCTTCCCCACAATCAACAGAGCATCTGCTCCATTTAGACCATAAAGAGAATCCGCCATGTATTGGACACTTAATCTTAGTATCGCAGACGGCCCCTTCAGTACTGTCCCCTATGCACACCTTTCCTCCATACTGTGGCATTGGAGAATCACAAACTCGAATTCTTTGCATCATTCCTGTCCCACATGATACAGAACAGGGAGAGTAGTCTGACCACATGCTCCAACCACCGTGTATTGGACATTTAATTCCGGTATCGCATATAGTTTCTTCCGTATCGTGACCTTTGCAAGGGTTTCCACCATACATTGGTGGTGGATTGGAGCACTGACGTGTCCTAACTGAGCTACCAGATCCACAATCCTTAGAACAGGCAGTCCAACCAGACCACAGAGTCCACGACCCATGTACAGGGCATTTGATTCCAGTCTCGCAAGGCCGTTCGTCGTACCCTTTTCCATGACAGTCATCGCCGCCGTACATTGGAACTGGATTTGAGCAATATCGTTTTCGTTTCTGCATTCCAGCGCCACATTTAACATCGCAAGGACCGAAACCTGTCCAAGCACTCCATCCGCCGTTAACTGCACATGATGTGCCAGTATCACAATTGCGTGTTTCCAGTGGATGACCGGCACAGTCACCACCCCCATATGAAGGATGTGGGTTATTGCATTCCCTGTTTCGTTGTTGCGTTCCAAATCCACATGTCACTGAGCATTTTGTAAATGCTGACCAAAGTCCCCAGTTACCATCAATGGGACAATAAATTCCGGTATCACACATTTGTTCTTCTTTTTCCAAACCTACGCATAGATGACCGCCATATGAAGGTGCAGGATTATTGCACTGTCGAAAACGCCTTATAATACCAACGCCACATTTCTTATTACAATGTGTAAACTCTGTCCAAGGACCCCATTCGCCGTTTACAGGACAAAACACTCCAGAATCACACGGTATTTTTTCAAAATCTGCGCCCACACATGAATCTCCTCCAAACATTGGAGCTGGGGAGTTGCATATTCTTGTACGTGTCTGCACACCTTTTCCGCATTTTGCTTCACATATGGCGTAGTCTGTCCATGGGCCCCAATTTCCATGGACAGGACATTTAGTTCCTGTGTCACATGGCAGTTTTTCAAAGTCTGGACCAGGACAAGGTGCGCCATTATATTGTGGAAGGGGACTGTTACATATTCTTGACCTTTGCATAAATCCTACCCCACAAGTCTCGGAACAAGAAGAGAGATCACTCCATGCTGACCAACCTCCGTCAATTGGACACATAACTCCTGTTTCACACGGCATCTCTTCATACTCGAGACCTAAACAATTTTTACCACCATACTGCGGCATTGGACTATCGCAAACTCTCTTGCGCGAGATCATGCCTGTGCCGCAATAAACAGAACATTTTGTCCACATTGTCCAAAGTCCCCAGCCACCATGAACCGGACATTGTTTTCCTGTATCGCATGGTCGCTTTTCCATACCAGGACCTTTACAAGCTAGTCCTCCGAATTTAGGGGCAGGGTTATCACATGTTCTTATTCTACTTTGCATCGCGGTTCCGCACTCAGCTTCGCAAATGCTCCATTTGCTCCATAAAGACCACTTACCATGAATTGGACATTTTAAACCCGAGTCACATTTTATAAACTCAGTATTCGGTCCTGAACAATCATTCCCTCCGTACATAGGAACCGGGGAGTTACATTCTCGCACTCTCTTTGTCGTTCCTACACCGCAATCAACAGGACATGGTAATGGTTTCGACCACTTGGACCATCCCCCATGAATTGGACACATTGTTTTTGTATCGCACACATCCTCTTCTATAAGACTGCCTTCACATTCAAGACCTCCAAACTTTGGTGAAGGATTATTGCATAAACGATGTCGCTGGCGAAATCCAATGCCACATGAAGCAGAACAATGACCCCAAGGAAGCCAATGTGACCAAAAACCGTGAACTGGACAGCTTATTCCTGTATCACATTCTCTTTCCTCACGGTCTAACCCAACACAGTAAGCACCACCATACTGTGGAGCAGGGTCGATGCAGGCTCTAGTCCTGCCCTGGAGTCCACGTCCACAGTCAGCGTTACATGTAGAATATTTTGTCCACTTACTCCAACCTCCGTCAATTGGACATATTTTATAGGTATCGCAATGCTGTTCATCTACCGGAGAACCAATACAGTCCTTGCCTCCATGCATTGGAACTGGATTGTTACATAGTCTAAATCGTCTAGTTTTCCCAGTTCCGCATTTTGCTGAGCACGGTGCAAAATCTGTCCAAGCAGACCATTGTCCATCAATAGGACATGCAATGCCTGTATCACAGTTTTGTTTTTCTGCTTTTGGACCTTCACACATAGCACCTCCATATTTTGGCGGTGGACTGTCGCAAAATCTTTTTCGTTTACGAACTCCCGTACCGCATTTTGCTGAACATTCAGTAAACTTGGTCCATTGTCCCCATTCACCATTGATCGAACATGGGATTCCCGAGTCACACGGTTCAAAAATAACTGATTCTCCAACGCAGGGATTTCCACCATACTGCGGAAAAGGGCTGTCGCATTCCCGTGTTCGCTTCTGCATACCAAAACCACAAACAGCGTCACACTTACCAGATTGAGTCCATGGTCCAAACCCACCATGGATAGGACAGTGTTTACCCATGTCACAAACAGTTTCTTCTAATGCTGAACCTGTAAGCATTTTTAAAAATAAAAACTGTTGGAAAATATAACACCAAGAAATAACAAAATATATTTCTTAGAAACCAATTATTGTTCACACTTATTAAATAAAATTGTCACATTTTATCATAATTTTCAGGATAAAAAAAAATTAATTGCTTAGAGTGGCATATCATATTGTGTCTTTCCTTCATGTAAAACATCTGCCAAGCATGCTCAATTTCGTACAGAAGGTCAGCAGCCTTATACAGGAGCGGGCAAGCTTAATCTAATTTGTTGAAATTACACACTAGAAAAATCTGATAACTTTCAAATCTGTAATGAATGAGCCAGTCATCTTTCTTTTTCCTACGAATCCAATATTTACACCTACTCTGTCGGCGAGCTTCTATACCTACATATGCGTAGCAACACAGCACAAATACTTCAGGTAAACGGTGCCTCTGGACTATGATTATATGCTATGGAATACTTTTTTTGCTAGCCAAAGATTCGCTTGTCTTGTCTTGTCTTTATGAATGAGCTTGTCCGAACAACATACATGTATATGATGCATAGAGCTAAGTAAGAAAGTGATTTGATGTCACATACCACTGCATAATATAGATTTAAATTACTTATGAAAGTTTAGGTGAGGTATTTGTTATTTAGGTATTTTAGCTGTTTCAGGTATCAAAATACAAAGATATAACACACTATCGAACGGGTTGTAAACACTGGCTCCCACTCTTTGTGGAGGTGAGTTGAAAAAAGAGCCAGTGAAACTTCCAAGACGGCTCTAATGACCGGAACTACACGAGAAATGTAAACAAAGACAGAGGGTGAGTTTAAGTTTTACTTTCTGTAACAAATTTAAGTCCTTATCTCAAAAGAGGGGCAATGCTATTCCACTCAAAGTTGGTTAAACTTGTTATATATGCAGGTCGATTTGCAGAGCGAAGGCATTTCTTGACGTGTGAACTTTTGAAAGTTGTGAAATAGGACTAAATTAAACCGAAAGTAGACATATGTCTATGTATTTCGCCTACAAGTCAGATATTTCAAAGTCACCGTTCGGATGTTGTTGAAAAGAATGTCTTATTACTGTATAATCTACGTGATTTGTTGGCGGATTACTACCGTCAATGTGTATTTTTGGCCAAGATGAGGAGCCAGCGACTCGGAGAAGGCGCTTCTAAAGAACCAGAGTGGGAGCAAATGCACATTTAATATCAGGGTGTTCAGCACTTTTATGTTATCAGCAAACGATCTGCTTTTCTTCAATTGCATTTAGATATATATCTTGTCTCTTTTGTTACATATGTAATGGAACTCGGAACATACCGTCATTAGTTGTATACATTTGATAGTTGCAATGTAAGGGGGCTTTCCAATATGACAACAGTTTTCATAAACAACGAACTTTAGAATTTAATTGAATAGTGAAAACATTTTGGCAATCGATATGATTACAAATTTTGTCTTTTCTCGGAATTTCACTTTTATTTTCAGTTTTTGCTTTGCTGTGTTTTTAATCATGCTTTTAAACTTTAAGGTTTTTGTAATGCCGAAAATTTATGATGGAATGTTATAAATACTATAGGTATTATTGCACTATGGCATTACTTATTATGTCCAAATACTAAAATACAGTTCCAGATTTTCTTCTTTATTATTCTTCAGTGGAAAACCACACAGTTTAAAGTAACAATTAACAGTTTTCACGTGGATATCCGTAAAATATAACAATTAGAAAAAAGATTTAAGTATTAACAATTCTAGCGTTCTAGTGGAAAACCACGATGTTTTTACTTGGAAATCCAAATATCTTCTTCCAAACTTGCTGTATATTTTTTCTCAGCAAATCATAACTGACCAATTGAAATGATCCTTATTGTAAGTGCAATTAACAGTATAAACCAATCAAATTCAAAAAAGCATACAGGGTAATAAAATTACAAGTATTTGAAATATTAAGAAGTTTTGACAGCTATCAACACCTTATCAGTCAGGAAGTCTTAACATTTAAATTATCAAGTCAGTCACAATGACCATATCACTAATAGATTTAGAAGCCTTTTAGCACATTCTGGACTATCGATGATTAAAGTGCATAAATGTGTCAAAGTTGAGCCAACAATAAAGTTTTGACAAGTGTCATGAAAACATAAAAAGAATTTTCGTTATTTAAATTTTTAGCAACACAAACCTATTGAATAATTTATCCTTCTATATTAAAAAATTACCTTTTTTTTGCTTACTGATTTTTAACGATTTTTCACTGCACAACATTTTAGTGAAAGTTTTACTGATGAACTTGTAACATGTCTTGTTTTAATAAAAAATATGAAACAACATCACTAAATTTTACAGCAAAAAGCTATTATACCACATATTCGAAAAGTAATAAAAACAATTAAAATGGCATGTTTCGAGATATTTATTCCCCGATTCAAATCGAAGGAATTTTGTTTTGTCATTGTCCGTATCCGTTCGTCTGCCGTTCTGAATCCATAGCTGTGTTTTCAAAATTTATATTGAGTTACAAAATTTGTTATTGTTTGTAGGATAAATAAAAACAATGCCAACGTATGACATATATTTAAGGGTGTTGAACATTTTATAGCAACCATAGCTGCGTATTCAAAATTCATATTGAGTTACAAATTTTGTTATCGTTTGTATATACAGCTATAGAACGACAGAGAAATGAACACGGACAATGTCCGCGACAACTGTATCCCTCAGTTTCTAACGGGGAATAAATACCTCATCAATGGTATCAAGAATATCAGTTAGAAGGAATGAACTACGTTTTAAATAATGTAGTTACCAGGGCAAGTCTTCCCACCATGTTTGGGTAATGGATTATCACATTGCCGGGCTCGCATTTTTATTCCCATGCCGCAAGTCTTGGAACACAGCCCCCATTCCGACCAGAAAGACCAGCCTCCGTCAACTAGAAGAAACATAACCTATGCTAATTTGACCCATACCATGAGAAAACCAACATTGTGGCTTTGCGACCAGCAGGGATCCAGAACAGCCTGCGCATCCGCGCAGTCTGGTCAGGATCCATGCTGTTCGCTAACAGTTTCTCTAATTCCAATAGGATTTGAAAGCGAACAGCATGGATGCGCAGGCTGGTCTGGATTCATGCTGGTCGCAAACGCACTTTTTTGGTTTTCTCATGGCGCGGCTCATTTATGTAAATCATTTTTACAAAAAGCAAAATCGTTATTTATAGTACTTCTGAGAGTTCCAGTCACTCTTATATTTAATTTTGTTTTTGTTGCATTGAATAAAGTGCATTATCTAAACGTTGTAAAAGTTGCGAATGGAAGATCTTATTTCTCAAACTGCATAACTTGTGGTTCCTTACTTGTCTGTTTTTTGATACAAGATTTTGAAAATTCGTGGACTTACCTTATCCTTTCACATTTGTATGCTATTAATAATTTTCACAAAGTATGAAATATAAATACGTGTTGCAAAGTAAACTATGAAATATATTAAGCTTTTACCTCAGCGAATTGTCAACATAAAATATGGTGTTGTTTACTGACAAATCATGTAAATATGTAGCTGTTTACCAACAAACTATACAAACAGTTACCCGGGCATGCTTTCACAATGCACTCTACGACCTCCACGTATTTCCCGCGGCAGGCAGCACTCGGCTCACCACTCAACGTCAAGCAAGTACGGGATCGAGTTCTAGACCCTATACCGCAAGGTGAAGAACATGGTGTGAACTCTGTCCATCGTGTCCAGTGACCCATAGTGTTATCTAAAACAAATACATCATAATATAATATAGTGTATGTATATTTTAGTGATTTTGCTTCTTAAATAAAGACCTTAGGAAATATAATTGTTCGTTTAGAAAAGATTATAAAAACATTTCTTTCAACATTTCGCCAAGAATTGCAACTATCGTCAAGACAATTAACGTGTAACAAATGATAAAGTGATATAACCGACAAAGGTCAACCTGGCATGTTTTTGTGGTGTTAGTCTTTTCATGTTGAACATTACTTTCTGTTTATAAAATAACTAATGACAATAAGACGATTTAGCGTCATCAATCAAAACACGTTCTACACTATATATATTTAGATGAAATAACGTTTTTTTATTTGACATATCTAAAATGTCACTGTGTCACAGCAGATTGGTAAAAGCGTCATAAATTATAGCACAATGACAAAAATCTGTGATTTTAGGGGGAAAAAGAAAGCACCTTTGTTTATGCAAATCAAAAATTTCTAACTTACTAATGTCGTTTGCACGTTCGGATCAAGACAGTTCAACAATGTAGAATTTTGTTAAACCCTGATTTTTTAAAATTTCAGAATATACTTAAGAAAATACGACAAATAAAACATTATAGATATAGTGACGTTGTCGTTTTAATAAATTTACTCATGGACCGCAATTAATTCTTACTTCCGTATGCCGAATCCAGACCTTTATTCAACGTTATTTGGATATATGACGTTACGCCATTACTCCCTGTATCTACCTTAATTAAGTGAAATACATAGGGAATGAAATACATTCTGACAAGTCAAGGCTACGAAGGAACAAAAGAAGAATGCATATAGGAAAAAAGACTTATAGAACATTAATTATTGTATTTTATTTTTTTCACTCAAATGAGAATAATATTGAAAATGGATCAATGTGTTTGAGATAAGAAATTTTGTGTCTTCGTGTTTATGGCGCGAACTGGTGGTTTAAGTAAGATTAATGAATTTAAATTGGATTATATATTTATCATAAATGGAAAATTAAGTTAATTTATTTTCTTATATATAATTTGACTTTATTAATGGTCCTAAATTAGAACTGTTTTGTTCACAAATTCTGAATTCCAGGAATTCGTGTCACGAAAATAAATAATGAACGCATATGACAAGTCGTGACGCTATCTTTTTTAAACATTTTATTTAAACAACAGCTAATTTAGAAGTTAGTTTTGGGAAGACTGCTTTTTACCAGAAATTCATTTGAATCCGTTCGATAAACTTTACAAAAAACGTTTAGTTGCAACATAAGGCCTAAAAAAATCTTTGTTTCCGGTAACATGCTCAAAAAAATTAGCGTAGGTAGGTTGAAAATTTTTTTTTTTGGAATTTTTTTTTTTTATTAAGGGAGACTTTTCTGAAAATATTTTTGTGTAAAAAAAATGAATACAAACAAGGGGGTTATGCCTTTAGAGCATCAGTAAGTCGATTTTTAACATCACTGAGCATGTTTAAAGCATAAAAAGTGCAGTTTTGCATTTTCTTGTTAAAAAGCTGAAAAAATATTCTCCAAGGCCATAAAAACATTTAGGGTCGGGCCAAAAATTTAGGGTAGGTCGGAATACCGGAAACAAACAATTTTTTTACGCCTAATGAACCATAAGCGGCAGTTAGACAAACATATAACTAAACTATACATTGTATGCGTACGTCGATATTCGGAAAATGACTACTGCATTTCTTTTATACACAAAAAAGCTATCTTAGTTGTTGATATCTTATAATTTCAATAACTTCTAAAATACTGCAAGATGTCTTTGGATATAACCGTAATTAACGCAAGATGTTCCTGATTTTTTATTCACTTTTAATGTGATTATTTACATTATTAAATACATTTTAAAAAAATTAGGGTGTCATAACATCCAGAATACCCAGTATACTTACCAATACATGGCCGCATATGACACATGCGGGTTACTGCTGGAAAGCCGCGGCAGTTCTGTCCACCATATGCGGGCTTAGGATTGTCGCACAATCGGAAGCGCATCTGGTAACCAAGGCTGCATGTACCGGAAGCTGAACACAAGTTCCAGTCTGACCACTGAGACCATCCACCGTGGATAGGATCTGACAGTTTAAACAAAAACAAAATAGTTTTGAATCATCTCTTACCGTTTGAATTGTAATGTTGACAGTATATTCAATTTTTACATAACTTCTTGTATAATTCGCCGGTAGATCGTTTACAAGTGCTATTGACCAGTCCATGGATCAGCACAAAATTTTACTGGGCTAAATTCAAAACTTGAAGAAAAAGCATATGAACATATATTTCTGATGTCATGTAATAAATCACTTACTGAACGGCTTACCGGTCAAGAGTCAAAAGTACATACTATTAAAAGTCACAATAGCTGTATATCACGGAGAACTTTCAAAAATGTACACTTTCATCACGAATGAAGAAGATTTTTTTAACAGGAAATTATTATATTAACTAGATATCGACAAACTTGTAATAGCTGAGGCTTGATTTAGATATTCGTAAAAATAATAATTGATGCACATGTAAAGCATGTCAGTTATAAGTAATTGATGGCGTTTGAAATGAATTAACAGGCAAGAAAATCGGTTATTATGTGAAATATTTCTCCCATAGCGTGCGGCAACGAGACAAGTATCACATGTGCAACAATCTAACGAGGTTTTTTTCCCAACACTACTTTTGAATTATGTTTCACTCTTTGGTTTTCAACGGGTTTTCTTTGGATACAATGTGCTGTATAGAGGAAACTAATAAATTTATGAGAAAATGAAGATATTCGATTGTTGAGAGATAAAACGGCCAACATTTGTGAATTATATGCAAATATGAACTCAAATTTCATTTCCGTAAACCCAGTGACAGTTTATGCTTGTAGATTTAGTTCGGCGAGTCCATATGGCTTCTATCGACGCACTAACATTATATATATACTGATGAATGCTGTCGTGACACATCTAGATCTGTCTCATATTATAAATGAAGATTTATCGTTCATTGATAATACCAAAGAAGTATTTTATAGCTCTTTGATAATACATACAACATTCCTTTATGCTTCATGCCTTAACATGTTCGTTACTGGTAGGTGGGACCGCACAACGCTCCCTCTGCATAACGCTTCCCACTAGCATAATATGGAAGGGGCATATACATTGTACTAGCTTAAACCTAATTCCATGCAGGCTAATGTTAAACTTGTATGGTATGTAACTCAATAAAAATACGAGAGATGAGAGAAGGTGCAACTAACTACGGTGTGTTACAACGAATCCTATAGTCAAGACAGGCGTCGGGTCATCACGATGACATGATTCCGTAAAGATTCTTGTTGCAGCGGTAAGATGCGGAAACGGGGACGACATCGACGAGAAAAGCAACCTCTACGGGGGAAACAGACACGAGTTAAGATTTTACTCCAGTAAATTATAACGTTGAAAACCGATGACGACGTCGATGACGATGATGATGATAATTTGCATGAGTTATTAAAATAATTCATCACGGTCGGATTTGAGCGTAATGATTGTTGACTATCTCAAAATAGTACGTACATGTCGTCCGCAAAATTCCATGCAGAAAAGTACGTATGAAGCCCCTGGGGATATGAGGTACTCATAACGCTCTACAGGATATAAGAGACTGGGAGTGTTATTCACGGACTCACACAGATATTTAAAAATCAACCTAAAAGTTAGAGTCTCCTTATTTTTGTGAATGTGATTGATATATAAGCATGACATACAAACAAATGTGATATACAAGCAAATATAAGCACACTTCTCTCATTTCTGCTACAGTATATTGAACTTCAATAAAATTCTAACAATGCTTCACAAAGACTTGAAACCAATTTCTCACATAACACTAATCAATTTTAAGTGTTAGATTGAGGCATATGTTTAAAACCTTGGTACAGAAGGTATTACGGTCACTAGCAACTGCCTTTAGCGGCAACAGAACCTTTTTTGCAAATATCTGTAGAAGCTTTATACTAAAAAGAAAGTGAGGGTAGATTTCCCGTAAGTACAGAGATACCAAACACAGCCAGAGAGCCATGCGTCGTTAGATTAGGTCAGCAATAAAAAAGAAACTGTAGTGGATACCTAGATACCAAGGTGACCGAATGGATCCGCTTAAAGAGTCTCTCCCTTCTCCAAGTGAGATCACGGGGATGGATGGCGTTCAACAGATAATGTTTCGTAATTTTTCTTATGCATGTTCCAAATTTTTAAACATTCAAATTGAGCATCTTATAGGCACACTGTATTAATTATATGGAATACTGGCATACGGCAATGCTTTCATTTCGAAAATTATCAATCATATAGGTATATAAAAACACATTATTCAATTTGTTGACAATCAGTGTTGACAACATACGTGTTTAATAGTTCATTTTATGATAATGTTTCTGTCATTTGTAACTGCCGTTTATTTGCATATTTTATTGATGTTGATTGTTACTTTTTCATTTGTCCATAATGTATTACGTTATCTTAATCAAACATTATTTTTTATTCGACTTCTGTTCTGTACATCCCGCTTCCTTTTCTTCGACTTCGGCGGAAAAACAAAGACAAAATAACTACACAGTATGACGATATGGTTGCAAAAAATATACAAAAGATGTACTGAGTAGTTATATCGATTCATGACAAAAATGTCCCGAACTACGATTATAGCAGAAATGGTATCAAGGATTAGTTCGTCATTAATAATATTTACACATATGTATATATGTAAAAATCGCAACGTGACGTTTCTTTTATCTGTTTTCAGTGGATCGTTTGATTTTAACGTTGTATTTTCTATCAAACTAATTTTACTGGTACAGCGCGGAAGAGTCGATTTTTTTCAAAGGACGAAGATGTACGTAGTTTCTTTCAAGATCATAACAGTATACGCACCTCCATATCAAAATCTAAAAGCATATTATAAGTGTGATACAGCAACTAATAATTCTTTTTTTGCAGATCCAATAATTGCGTTCGACGCCCGACGCCGTTGCCAAAATGCGGGTAAAAGAACTTTCTTTTTATGCTGACACGGATTTACTATACCTTATATCTATTTTTTTTTCAGACAGTTTTGACATCTTATTTTCTGATAATAGGAAAACCTGTTAGCTCTGCCGAGCATTTTATCAGTTTTATTCAACGAGTTTAATAAATTCAATGTGGAAAGTCACAAATGTAATATTCTTTTTAGCACATGTTAGCTTTTCCTGTCGAAACATCAAAATTTCTACTTTCTTTAACTATTATAAATAAGTCAATTTGACCAACGTCTTCTTTACTATGAACGACGTCGACGCCAAAGCTTTATTACACTAGTATATATATATGATTAGTGTATAATCATTTTTATGTAATGGCTTTATTACACTCCCGCGACGTCAAACATGTGATAAATTAAGATATTCATGGGTAAAGAAACGTTTATGTCCAAAACAAACTGTCCATAAAACTATTTTACAGTGACAGTATACGTAAGTCTATTGTTAATAACTAAGTTAGTTTGCCAGTCAATAGATAGTTCGTTCTTCATACCTCGGACAAATAGTTCTGACTATTAACCGGCAAGTTTTTCAGAAAATATATACTGTTTTCAGACTTCAGTGCTAACCTTTCAGTAACTCGCCACGCCCATAACAAAAAACAATTTTCTCTTTGTAGTCGACGAAACGTCGTATTTTTTCGCTTTAAATTTGACAATGTCAAATTTTATATTTCCTTCATTAAACATTTTTATAATTTAAAAAAAAATTGTTTATCAAGTCAGCAGACGGGCTTTAATATTCTAATATGACACCTTACCGCCATCAATGCCTGCAATGTATGCACGTTTTGATACATGTCTGTTGACAAATGGCACATTTATATGTCATAATTATTATATAAGCAATGAACTTATTAACATACTGCCCTTTTCATAAAGATATTTTTTAGATAAAAATGTTTAACTTGTTTCATTAATATTCACTTCATATTACCATTAACCAAAACAATGACAAATCTTTCAATTCATAACAATAGCGAATGTTTAATTGATATACAAGTTGCTCAGAACTTTGTATATAATACTGCTTTAAGTTTATCTTTGACTAAATCTGGAAATCCTAGCTCCACAATACAAATTACAAGGACTGGTTTTAAATTATCTGATTTGGTTGCATTCCCATTTCTGTATTGGGTGAAAATAAGTAAGTGGACAAATAAATGAGCTTCACAGTCAAAAGTAGCTTGGACACTAAAATAAGTAAGTAAACAAATATATGAGCTTCGCAGTCTGCACAGCTGTTTGAAAAGTTTTTTGTTTTGTTTTGTTGGATTTAACGTCGAACCGACACAATTATAGGTCATATGGCGACTTTCCAGCTTTGATGGTGGAGGAAGACCCCAGGTGCCCCATCGTGCATTATTTCATCACGAGCGGGCACCTGGGTAGAACCATCGACCTTCCGTAAGCCAGCTGGATGGCTTCCTCACATGAAGAATTCAACGCCCCGAGTGAGGCTCGAACCCACATCGATGAGGGATACTAAGTGATTTGAAGTCAGCGACCTAAACAACTCGGCCACGGAGGCCCCTGTTTGAAAAGTAGCTTGGACACTTAAATAAGTAACTGAACAAATATATGAGCTTCACAGTCAACACAGCTGTTTGAAAAGTAGCTTGGACACTCTCTTGAATAATGGTGTCTACAATAAATAGTAACCAGATGCATAAACCGGAGAGAAAATTTACTTTAATCAATCATTGTTTAAAATCAATACCAATTTAAAGCTACTCGTTTACACAATTAAGGCGACTTATTGTCCCTAAAAAATTCATAAAATGCTGTAAAAGTGACCAGTGGTACAGACTTCTTGACATATGATTTTAGCAAAGTATACTGATAAACTGTGTAAAAATGTACGAAGATAAAAACTGTAAAATATGATTCACTGACTGGACCTGTTGGTCTAGTGCTTAATGGCTGTTATTATGTTTCCTATATCTCTGTATCAGTGCATTATTTCTGAACTGGTGCGGTTTTATTTTCTATAAAATACAGCGTCATTCAGTATAAGTACTCTGATTAAGTGAATTCCATAAAACTATTTCCTGGTCATTTTGGGTAGCATTGTACTATAATAGAATTTCGCTTTGGCCTATGCTAGAGGGCGGGATGGGTGTTGCACATTTCATTACCTCTAAGAAACAGACCCAGTCAAGTCTGCTATCATTCTGCTTTGGTGCTTTCTATATCTCCACAAGATTTTCTTAAAGTTTATAACTGTATTGTGCATCCAAACTTAGCACGAATTGACGTTGTGTCGTAACGTCGCCTTAAGTTGAAATAACGAGCTTTTTCCATTATATATTTTGCACACTGTTGTACATAACATACTGAATAAACGACACCTGCCGTACGTCAGACGTTGCTCTACTTTGTCATCAGTATCGATGTAAAATTGTTTTTCAGTATTGATCAACAGCCTTGTCGTACCATGAAATAAGGTTCTATTAATGTATTTAATACTGTTTGAGTGTTTCAGTGTTATATTAGTGTTATTAACTTGAGTTGTATCAAGTAATCATAGTACTTGTAGTGTTTGTCCTACTTATAGCATCAGGTCAATGTAGGCTTGTTGTTCCAAAATATCTATAAATATTGGATAAAAGATGAAAAATAAATATAACTGTGTAACTGGTAATCACAATTTCCAAAACTCATTTGCAGACCTGTGAAACACTCCTCTTAATTTATATGGATATATATTACATTCACGCATGTGTAGCGTTCCGATAAAAAAGCGAGTAATGAATGGTGAATGATGATGAATGAATGATGAACCGAACGTGAGGGAGGGGCTGATGGTGTGTGCTTAGGTCACGGAGACTTGCAAAATCATATTTCATTGTCCATTTCATTGTTACATTTGAAATGACTCTAATATTATCCGCTCTTTAAGTTGTATGACGCCACAAGAACACATACGTTTTATGACGATTCTGTCGTTTAAGCAAGGCCTAAAATATGCAGTGAAGGGTTTTATCTCTTCAAGCATGCAACTGAAATAAATCATTTCTTGAATAATCTGCTACACAGTTCCCCCAAGTAGTAAAATATTTCGGTATAGGAAACTCCTATATGTACGTCTACTTTGTAATTATAAGCTCTACGAACAGTTTTGTTTTAACTGTTTGCAGATTTAGAAGATAGAAGGTAAGGGTAGATTTCCCGGAAGCACAGAGCACCACAAACACAGCCATAGAGCCATGCATCGCAAAGTAGACCCACAAAGGATCAAAAAGTAGAACCAGTCAAAGTCAAGTTTATTTGCAAATCTGCATTTATCTGCCTTTGGCAATATGTACCATGGATCACCAGCCACGCATATATTAAGCTTTAGCATGCTAGATAAATTGTCGTCTGCTGGAAATGTCGTCTGCTAAAATTGTAAAGTTCATTCAATTTGCTCCAAAATTGGAAGAAATATTGTCAGAGTAGCAAACAGCTTGGAACCTGATCAGACGCCGATTTAATCGGCGTCTGATCTGGTTCCAAGCTGTTTGCAAAGACTGTTAAATTCGCCTGCAGCAGGCTAAGGGTTAAATGCTCATCAGTAAATCTATAACAACACTGTTACAAATACGGGGTAACCTTTTACAGCTACCACACGGTATTAAATGTCGCTGTTGTGAGTATAAAAAGACAAAAGGTAATGGTAGATTTCCCGGAAGCACAGAGCATCCCCAAACACAGACATATAGAAAATATATACAGTTGAAACTCGATATATTAAATTCGCTTATCTCAAAATTCAAGCTATCTTGAAGACATTTACAAGTTCCGTCACAAAAAGACGTGCACAAAAAATCATTTTAAGTCGGATTTCGGTTATCTCGAAACAAAACGCTCGATTCCTTGGAATTAGAGATACCGAGTTTCAACTGTATATTCTTTGTAAACAGTGCCATAATAATAGAATTTTAAACTTTGAACATTTTATTGACTAAAAATTGATAAAGTGTTATACGCCAGCTGAAACAATGTAAATAAGATATTCAGGTTTTAACCCAAATTGTCATATCCTTTATTCTAATATGCTTGTCTCTGTAAAAACACTCTTACGATAGAATGACGTCACGTTAACGTGCGACCAAGAAAGAGCGATACTATATTTTATCTACTGTTTTAGATTAAAGGCATATTAGAATCGAAATAATGTATAGCAAAACCGTGTTTTAACACTATTTATACACTCGGGCGGTAATACGTCGTACAAATAATTTCACCCGGGCTGCGCCCTCGTGAAATTATTACGCCTGACGTATAACCGCCCATCGTGCATAAATAGTGTTAAAGCACTCTTTTGCTATAAACTATTTCTTAAATATCTCGAAAACAATTTAATATACATGCTCACGTAACACCTGTTTTATTGTATTATCGCTTTGTAGTTAAATAATGTACAGTTAAACTCTAATAAGCCAAACAGTTATCAAACGATTTGATGAACTGCAGTACATAAAATTATTGTTTTTAAATTGATTTAAGTGTAGGTATGAAATGTTTATTGTCCACATCAATGACTGATTCGCATTTTAAGGTGATGTAATATATAAAAAAATATATGTTTATGTTATTTTCCTACTTTTAATTGTAATAGTCTGACAAACGAGACATTAATTTTAAAATGAATCACTAGTTTTAGAAATTATTATGTTATGTAGGATTACGTAAATACCTATATCACATGAAAACAATAGCAACAATAAACTAAGGTTTTTTTAAAAAAACAACACATACATGAGAAAAAGAAACTATATTCAACGTAAAATAAGGGTTTTTTGCTAAATTTTCTCTCGATGTGCAATTACAATATGCATGCACATTAAAAGTACATTGTCACTCAAAGCTGATTTATAACACTTAGGTCCTAAACGTATTCAGCTTGGAATATTAACTATGTAGTCTTCGCCGCTACAAATGCTTTAAATGTCATTTACATAAAACATGAGGCGAAAACAGTGCGATATATGTACCTTTAGCATAATCTCGAAGGTTGGAACATCACCTATGTCCGAAAGAGAAATGAGTAGAAAAGAAGTTAACCCTTACTTAAACATACATAACAATTTACCTACGTTTTCTTAGAGACTCGCCAGTACAACTATATTTCAAAAATTATATCAAATCATTTTTATTAAATGTATCATTTTCAGTGTGTTTGTTGGGCTTAACATCACACCGACATTATAATAGGTCTTACATATGGCAATTTTCGAGCAAGACCCTAAGGTTCCTCTCCTGCCATTATACCAGCAACGACCAAGCACCCGTAAGCCAGTTAGATTGATCCTCTCACGAAACATATCCTCATACCAAGTTAAGCTTTGAACCTATAGCGGTGAGGGACAAGTGATTTGAATGTTTGATTTCAATATACGAGTAATACCATTGCAGTACCAGTATGATATCAAAAATTATTCACAATTCTGAATTGCTTTCCTACTCCGACCATGAATTTCTTGTACCTGCAACTAGGTCTTTTTGATTCAGAAGACGACCCTGAATAACGCCACATCTAAAGTTAGCTGAAACTGCGCTATGTTTGATACGTATAAAATGATTAAGACGAATTCTTGAAAGTGTAGAAAGAAACCAAGCAAAATAAAAAGCGCAAAACATATCAAATATATATTAACACGCTTTTCTGTCTGCTTCCGGTCGGTTCCATACCTCATGTTTTTATTTCGATGTAAATGAGATGTGAAACCAAAATTAGTAGTCCTGTTTGGCGCCCTATAACCTATACTGTGTTGGTGCGCCGTAAAACCCAAATAAATAAATAAATGCTTCCGGTCGGGATTGATCAATCCTTCTTCCAATTAAAATGTATATTGAAAACTGAATTATCATATCACAATACACCTCTATAGACCTTATACAGATAGAAATGAACATTTTAAACCACCCTGGCGTAATCTATCAACATAACCGCGCCCCCAAGCGCACTACTCTGCCTATATATCCCGAAAAGAGGCCTAGAAATTGCCTTTGATGGCATTTTTTGTTAATGCCCGACAGCCATATTCATCGTTAACTTTATAAAAATTCGAAACTTTTTAGGGGGCTGCCGCCTTCT